>NC_092748.1:107469317-107649172 GCF_047496795.1 Chiloscyllium punctatum
CTTATATGTCTCAATTAAATCACCTCTCAGCATTCTTCTCTCTAACGAAAACAGCTTCAAGTCCCTCAGTCTTTCCTCATAAGAGCTTCCCTTTATACCAGGCAACATCCTAACAAATCACCTCTGAACCCTTTCCAAAGCTTCCACATCCTTCTTACAATGCGGTAACCAGAACTGCAGGTAATACTCCAAGTGCGGCTGCACCAGAGTTTTGTACAGCTACAACATGACCTTGTGGCTCCAAAACCAAATCCCTCTACCAATAAAAGCTAACACACCATATGCCTTCTTAACGACCCTATCAATCTGGGTGGCAATTTTCAGGGATCTATGTGCATGGACACCGAGATCTCTCTGCTCATCCACACTATCAAGAATCTTACCATTAGCCCAGTATTTTGCATTTCTGTCGCTCCTTTCAAAGTAAATCACCTCGCGTTTTTCTACATTAAACTCCATTTGTCACGTCTCAACCCAACTCTACAGCTTATCTATGTCCTTCTGCAGCCTGCAACATCTTTCGGCTCTGCCCACAATTCCACCGACCTTAGTGTCTTCCGCAAATTTACTAAGCCATCCTTCTATCCCCTCATCCAGGTAATTTATAAAAATGACAAACAGCAGTGGACCCAAAACAGATCTCTTTGGTACACCACTAGTAACTGAACTCCAGGGTGAAAATTTACCATCAACCACCACCGTCTGTCTTCTTTTAGCTAGCCGATTTCTGATCCAAACCACTAAATCACCCTCAATTCCATGTCTCTGTATTTTGTGGAATAGCCTATTATGGGGAACCTTCTCAAATGCCTTACTGAAATCCACATAACCACATCAACTGCTTTATCCTCATCGACCTGTTTGGTCACCTTCTCAAAGAACTTAATAAAGTTTGTGAGGCAGGATCTACCCTTCACAAAACCAAGTTGACTATTCCTAATCAACTTATTCCTTTTTAGATGGTTTTAAATCCTACCTCTTATAATCTTTTCCAAAACTTTATTCTCAACCAAACTAAGGCTGATTGGTCTATAATTACCAGGGTTATCTCTACTCCCCTTATTAAATAAGGGAAAAAAGTGAGACTGCAGATACTGGAGATCAGAGCTGAAAATGTGTTGCTGGAAAAGCACAGCAGGTCAGGCAGCATCCAAGGAGCAGGAGAATCGACGTTTCGGGCATGAGCCCTTCTTCAGTTTCCTGCAACTTTTCCAGCAACACATTTTCAGCAGTTATTGAATAAGGGGACAACATTTGCTATTCCCCAGTCTTCTGGCACTATTCCTGTAGATAATGATCACATAGAGATCAAAGCCAAAGGCTCTGCGATCTCCTCCCTGGCTTCCCAGAGAATGTTAGGATAAATCTCATCTGGCCCAGGGGACTTTATCTATTCTCACACTTTGCAGAATTACTAACACCTCCTCCTTGTGAATCTCAATCCTGTCTAGTCTAGTAGCCGATATCTCAGTATTCTCTTCGACAACATTGTCTTTTTCCTGTGCGAATACCAATGAAAATATTCATTTTGCGATTTTCCTATCTCCTTGGACTCCATGTACAATTTCCCACTACTGTACTTGATTGACCCTTATCTTTCTGTCATAATTCACTTACTCCTGATCTACCTTTAGAAATCTTTAGGGTTTTCCTTGATCCTACCTGCCAATGACTCCTCATGTCCCCTCCTGGTTCTTCTTAGTTCTCTCTTTAGGTCTTTCCTGGCTAGCTTGTAACTCTCAGATGCCCTAACTGAGCCTTCACGTCTCATCTGAACATAAGCTTCCTCTTGACAAGGGATTCACCTTCTTCAGTAAGCCATGGCTCCCTCACTAGACCACTTCCTCCCTGCTTGACAGGTACACAATTATCAAGGACATGCAGTATCTGTGCTTATCCTTTGCAGTTACCTTCCCCATCGCATGCATCCTAAATCTTGCCCAATGGGATCATTATTGCCTTTCCTCCAATTATGACTCTTGCCCTGTGGTATACATTTATCCCTTTCCATCACTAAAGTAAACATAATCGATTCATGATCAGTATCACCAAAGTGCTCACATACCTTCAAATCTAACACCTGGCCAGGTTCATTACCCAGTACCAAATCCAATGTGGCCTTGCCCCTTGTTGAACTGTCTACATACTGTGTCAGGAAACCTCCGCACACATTGGACAAAACCTGAGCCATTGAATTATTGTATTTCCACTCAATATTCGGAAAGTTAAAGACCCCATAACAACTATCTTGTTACTCCCGCTCCTATCCAATATCATCTTTGCTTTCCTTTCCTCTACATCTCTGGAACTATTCGGAGGCTTTTAGAAAACTCCTAACAGGGTGACCTCCCCTTTCCTGTTTACAACATTTAAAAGATATTTGAATAAGGACATGAATGAGAAAGGTTTGAAGGGATATGGGCCAAGCGCAGGCAGGTGGGGCCAATTTATCTTGGGATTATGGTGGCATGGACTAGCTGGAAGAGCCTACTCTACAATTCCCCTGTGTTGATGGGAATGCTGCATTTTTCAGCCTTGTAGCATTTACTCTGCCCTCCGAGTGATCTGCAGTGGCCTCCTCCCATAGGGGTCTCTCAGTGTGGCCTTCTAGCCTCCTGCAGTGCCCTCCTGGTGTGGCATGTTGCCGGTGCGGTGTAGAGCCAGGGCACAGTGCAGGCTGGAAGCTAAGTGCCAGCATGATCTGCTGTACTGAACTCTTTTCTGTAGTTGCTGGACATTTTATTTCTGTATGGTTTAAATCTTCTAACAAAAGAAGCTGTGGCCAGGTACTTTTGTAACTAAGTCGCTCTGTAATGTTTATCTTTATTTTTCCACCCGAGATCCCCTTAGAGTAAAGGGAAAACCCTTTAGAACAGAGATAAGGAGAAACTTCTTCAGCCAGAGAGTGGTGAATCTATGGAATTCATTGCCACAGAAGCCTGTGGAGGCCATGTCATTGAGTACATTTAATACTGAGATAGACAGGTTCTTGATTGTCAAGGGGAATCAAGGGTTATGTGGATTAAGTGGGAGAATGGGGTCAAAAAACTTCAGCCATGATTGAATAGTGGAGCAGACTCAATGGGCTGAATGGCCTATTTTCCGCATTTATGTCTTATGGTAATTGGTGATATATAAACTTTTCGTGATACACATTGACTACATAGGCTATTCTAACCTATTCTATTGCCTAATATCGTGGGCTCAGATTACAGTACTAGTTTAGAGAGTCTTGTGTCGATCATGTAGATAATGTGGACTACCCATTGCAGCTGGTGACCAGTGCCTTGGTACAAAACCAAAGAGGGAAAAGCTCCCCTTCATGGGAAAAAAACAGCCATGGACAACTAAAATGATAAGGGACAATGTGAAACTATAACAAAGGGACTTCCAAAAGTGGCCAAATAATTGGGTTTTTGCGATATAGTTTGAAGGATAAACATTGGTCAGGGCAGCCAAGCGTTTATTGTCAAATCGTAAATGAAAGATTGATGGAGAAATTCAGTGAGAGTTAAGAGTCAACCACATTGCTGGGCATCTGGAGTCTGGACTCATACGTAGGCCAGACCAAATAAGGATGGCAGATTTCCTTCCCAAGAGGGCATCAATGAACCAGATGGATGATTGAACACAATCCAGAAGTCTCCTTTGACTGAACCTTAAGTTTTTTTTTGGGTAGATGCAATTGCGCCCAGTTTTTTGGAAGGTTATCACCGTGGGGCCGAGCAAGGCCTCTTGTCGGATCTTACCAAACATTCCTATTCTGTTCCTATGGTGACCCTCACAAAGGCCCTCATTGTCCAGAGGCTGTAGGAGTGAAGCTCCTTGTGTGATCGTCTGGCTGCCTCTCTGGATGGGTTGATGTCTGCCATGCAGTGACAGGTCCAGCACCCCCAGGGTCTGCTGGAGAGCACCAGCACACCGTTGGCCCACGTATTGATCCTCAGAATGGACGAGATGAGCCAGACTCCAGGTGTCCTCCCTTACAGGGGAAACCCACCTGGAGGGGGAGCCATGTAAAGGTCCCTCAGATGTCTCCTCTCAGGACACTCCAGAGGTGGACCTCCACCCAGACTGCTCCCTCCTCTGATCTTTTGAAGTTCCATCCTCCACTTAGCCCCGGAAGTATGAATATCCAACAATATTTCTGTGTCCCACCCAATGGATGTGGACAATGTTTCACAAAAGATGCAATCAGCAAGGTACCATACATGGAAATATGCCACTTACAAGAAAGAAAACTGAGAGGGATGACTGATCTCAAGTCTGAAGTAGACCAGACTGGAGAGGGTCACTTTCTTGTTGATTTTCACTGGCTCAAGTTTTGCTCTTGAACAGATTGAAATTCATAATCCAGATTTGAAGCTGTAATTCTCTGAATTAAAAGTCTAGGCCTCTCGAGTTCCTCACACCAGTAGAACCACAGCCCTTTTGTACAAGTGAATTAACATTATGGGTTTCCAGCCAATAATGAAGTGTAATAATGCAGGATAATGCAACATAATCATCGCTTTCCATAATTATGGGTGGCATGGTGGCACAGTGGTTAGCAATGCTGCCTCACAGTGCCAGAGACCTGGGTTCAATTCCTGCCTCAGGCAAATGGCTGTGTGGAGTTTGCACGTTCTCCCTGTGTCTGCGTGGGTTTCCTCCGGGTGCTCTGGTTTCCTCCCACAGTCCAAAAATGTGCAGGTTAGGTGAATTGGCCATGCTAAATTGCCCGTAGTGCTAGGTGAAGGGGTAAATGTAGGGGAATGGGTCTGCGTGGGTTGCGCTTCGGTGGGTTGGTGTGGACTTGTTGGGCCGAAGGGCCTGTTTCCACACTGTAAGTAATCTAATCTAATCAAATCAAATCAATTGAATGCCCAAAGTACCACAACATAGTCAGAATCACAGCAGTGTTGTGCCACAGAAGGAGGCCATTCAACCCATCAAATGAGGACTCATTCATTAAACAAGCATCATTAACTATCTCTTTACTCCAAGTGTAGAATAAACTTATGGACAAGCATAATTTCCAAAACACATTTGCTTAACACGCAAGCCATGACTTTTTTAAAAATTCATTTACAGAATGAGGGCATCACTGGCTCGGTCAGCATTGATTGCATGGAGGGTAGTTACGAGTCAACGACATTGCTGTGGATCTGAACTCACATGTAGGCCAGACCTGGCAAGGATGGCCGTTACTTTCCCTCAAGGACATTAGTGAATCAGATGGAATTTTCCTGACAATTGACAATGGATTCATGGTCATTATTAGACTCTTAATTCCTGATTTTTATTGAATTCAAATTCTACCAATTTCCATGAAGGGATTCAAA
Source organism: Chiloscyllium punctatum (assembly GCF_047496795.1). Classification (NCBI taxonomy): domain Eukaryota; kingdom Metazoa; phylum Chordata; class Chondrichthyes; order Orectolobiformes; family Hemiscylliidae; genus Chiloscyllium; species Chiloscyllium punctatum. The sequence goes on from NC_092748.1 coordinate 107,474,642, forward strand.
CTTGCATCCCAGAACATTCCCAGGATCTTTGGATTAACAGTCTAGGAATAAATGCATTAGGCTATTGGCTTGCATCAATATCTGAAAGCATCTCCCATGTTCTTCCATTGTCCAAATCAAAACGGATATACTGAGTAACCACGAGCATCTCCCAGGACAGCCAATCTCAGTCGACTTTTCCATGACTCCCAGAAGGTGGAACAGTGTAAATTAGCAAAGTCCTGGAAGCAAGTCACCTTCCTGCGAGACCTCATGTCACTTCCTGTCTTTGTGACTGCAGGTTTGGCATAAAAGAAATTGATGAGACCCGAGAGGAAATTTGTCTCAATGTAAAAAGGTTGATGCTTGCAAACTCCAAAATGAACTCTCGACTTGAAAATGCGATTCTGGAACTGGGACTACAGATGCAGGAAAACCCCTGATTACATCATAGAAAATAACTGACTTGAGATAATCAGTCAAATTTGTAGCATGGCTCAATTGTGCTTGCGAGAAGCAACGAACACTCATAAGCAAGGACTCCTTAGTCAAGATGCAAAATAAGTAGGTTCAAGTGTTGAAAAGCTTCTGAATCACACAGAAACATAGGGAGACGATGGATCCCCTCATTGCTTTCTCTATGGCAGCAGCACTGATGAACAGATTCAACTTAACAATCAGTCATCATCCACCTCTTTAGTAGATTAGATTCCCTACAGTATGGGAACAGGCTCTTCAGCCCAACAAGTCCACACCGACCCTGCAAAGAGTAACCCACCCAGACACATTTCCCTCTGACTAATGCTCCTAACACTATGGGCAATTTAGCATGGCCAAGTCACCTGACCTGCACATCTTTGGATTGTGGGAGGAAACTGGAGCAAACCCACGCAGACGCAGGGAGAATGTGCAAACTCCACACAGTCAGCTGAGGCTGGAATCGAACCTGAGTCCCTGGCACTGTAAGGCAGCAGTGTTCACCACTGAGCCGCCCCTAGAAAGAAAGAGCTACCATGTATTGGCCGGGAATCAAACTTGGGCTTCCTGCGTAGTAGGCAGGAAGTCTACCACTGAACCACCAATGCAACCGCTAGGTCAATGATGGTGAGCATTAGAAATTATGTCATCTTGGGTTTGTCCAGATCAGTAAAGGATGAAAAGATCTGACAGTGATTCTTTCATTTCAGCTATATTCAAAAATAGTTTTAATCCAGTATGGGCTGGGAGTACACTAGGCCAAGACTAATGACATGACTTCCCTTCTGGACTGTTGTGCTATAAAACAATTTTACCAGTTATGAAACTTTCTTGCATCATCATCTCTGGATGTGTTATTGCACCTCAGCCTGTAAAGGACACAGACTCACTCTGCTTGAATGCAGAAAATTATCCACATTTAGCACAGTCAGGATTTCCACATTAAGTGGATGAACCACTTAGTGGAGTACCAAAGTGCACAGCACTCTGCACAAGATTATAATGCTACTCCAGCAACAGCTAAGTAAGCTGAAACTGAATTCATGTTCCCCTTGCAAACAAAAACAAGCTTTGTTAGCATGAGGAAGGAAGATAGAAACAGGAGGAGGCCATTCGACCCCTCCAATCTGCTCCACCATTCAATATCACAGTGGCCAATCAAGATCCACTGAACAATCCTATTTTTTTCTTATACAAAACAAACAACTGCAAGATGTTGGAAATCTGAAACCAAAACAGAAACTCAGCAGATCTGGCAGCATCTGTGGAGAGAGTTAACGTTTCGAGTCCAGTCCCCCCCACTTCAGAACTGATAGCATCTCGGAAAAAGTAGTACTTATGGGGGTGGGGGGGGAAGAGTGAGCGTATAGGTGGAGACAGAGCTCAGAGACAGAGAGAAGCAGAGAGAAAGAGAAAAGTACGACAGTCAATGGGATTGTTGATAGTGAGGCAGGGAAGAAGAAACGTTAGACAGGTGATAATGGGGACTATAAATAGGTAAAAGAGGATACGCTGTGCTGAAAACAATCCATATTATGACAGTGCCTGGTGTTTGGGGATGGGTAAAAGACATGGCAGGGGGTGTTCAGTAGCTAAAATTATTGAACTTGAAGTCTGGATCGAAGTCACAGATGTACAGCACAGAAACAAACACTTCGGTCTGACTCATCCATTCTGACAAGGTATACTAAACTAATCTCATCCCATTTGCCAGCATTTAGCCCATATCCCTCTAAACCTTTCCTATTCATGTACCCATTCCAATGCCATTTAAATGTTTGTAATTGTACCAGCTTCCACTGGTACAATTCCTCTGCCTGCTCATTTCATACAAGCACCAGTCTCTGCATGAAAAAGTTGCCCCTTAGGTCACTTTTGACTATAGAAACAGAGTCAATTTTTCAATATTCGGTATGACATTTCTTCAGAACTCAATTCTCTCCAGCAGTCTTACTTGTCCACTTCCACCTTGTTAAGGACAATACATTTGTCCAGGTGGATTACTCCATTGTACACCTCAATGCTTGGCTGTTCACTAGCCCAGTTATGTCATAGAATTCCTGCATTGCAGGAAGAGGCCATTTGGTCCACCTAATCTGCACTGACCATCTGAAGAGCATTCCACCAGACCTAAAGCCCTCATCCCTGTAACCTTGATAGGATTATTGTCATAGGATGACAAAGGGGCATGCAATAAAGGGATTCGTCAGAAACCTTCCCACCACTTCACCGTCCCTCCCCACCAGCCTCAAAGCAAGAGGGATAGCTTTAGTCTTCCTTTTCTTTCCTTTATTGTCTCCATTTCCTGCTGAGTATTTGCTGAAACAGAAAACAAGTGAAACCAATGAAGCTGAAATGCAGATTGCTGTGGCATTTTCAATAATCATTACATGGGCACTCCAGGTTCCAGTGAGCTAAGTCTGATATAATGGACAGAAACCACTTACCCAGAGGGAATCCTTTCTTCAAGATCATGAGTGAAGAAAGGATGACTTTCAATTACTCAGATCCATTCTTAATCCATTTGGGGGGGCACGGTGGCTCAGTGGTTAGCACTGCTGCCTCACAGTGCCAGGGACACAGGTTCAATTCCCGTCTCAGGCAATTGTCTTCGTGCAGTTTGCACATTCTCCCCGTGTCTGTGTGGTTTCCCCCGGGTGCTCCGGTTTCCTCCCACACTCCAAAGATGTGCAGCTTAGGTGAATTGGCCGTGCTAAATCGCCCATAGTGTTAGGTGCATTAAGTCAGTAAATGTAGGAGGATGGGTCTGGGTGGGTTGCTCTTCAGAGGGTCAGTGTGGACTTGTTGGGCCGAAGGGCCTGTTTCCACACTGTAGGGAATCTAATCTAATCTTAACTTCAGGACATCCAAAGAGTGTTATAGTCAGTGGAGTACACTTGTTGTAGCACAGAGCGAAAAGATTTACAAAAAGAATTGCAGGTACGAGGGGCACCGATGATGTGACCAGGTCGGCGAGCTGGGACTGTTTAGCCAATAGGAGGCTGAGAGGAGACTTTGATAAAGGCTGTTCACTATCACGAGGGACCTTGAAGGAGAGTGAGAAACAATCTCAACAGGTGCGAGTTTCAAAAAGCAAAGGACATTGACGTAAGGTCATGGGCAAAAGAACCAAAGCCAACATGGGGAAAAGCTTTTAATGCATCAAGTGATTCAGAATCAGCCTGAGGCAGATTTGATCATGGTTTTCAAAAGATAATCACCTGCAAAGTTGTGGGGGGGGGGATGCGGGGAAGCGTGAATAATCAAAATTACAAGCTGTGGAGAAAAGCAGGTGAATGAAGCTAATGGTGTAAATACGGAAAGAACTGCAGATGCTGTAAATCAGAAACAAAAACAGGAATTGAACCAGGGTCACTGGGCATGAAACGTTAATTCTGATTTCTCTCCACAGATGCTGACAGACCTGTTTTTGGTGAAACTAATGGTGCATTTCTCACAGATAATTTGCCTGCAAATGCTGTATCTTAATCATTCAATGATTCCAGCAGTCTAGGTCAGAGTAGGGGTGAGTATACATTGTGGAGAAAGTGAGGATTGCAGATGCTGGAGGTTAGCGTCGAAGAGTGTGGTGCAGGAAAAGCACAGCTGGTCAAGCAGCATCTGAGGAGCAGGAGACTCAACATTTCGAGCATAAGCTCTTCATCAGGAATATAAATTGTTGCTTCCATCAATAGCAGTGAGGGAATAGGGAGGCAATGGCCTAACGGTGTTATTACTGAAACTCTTAATCCAGAAACCCAGGTAATGTTGTGATGACCTGGGTTCAAGTCCTACCATAGTAGAATGTGAACTCAATAAAAATAAAGTAAAAGTCTAATAGTGACCATGAGACTTTTGCCAATTGTTAGGAAAACCTCATCTGGTTCACAAATGCCCTCTAGAAAAGGAAACTTCCATCCTTACTTGGTCCAGACTACATGTAATTCCAGTCCTACTGCAATGTGATTGACTCTGAATTGCTCTCTGGAATGGGCAATAAATGCTGGCCCAGCAGTGATGCCTTCATCCTATGGTTTAAGTAAAAGTTGAGTTCTTCAAATTTCTGACCATGTCATCAGCAGATACAAAACTTCATTGACAACAACTCAAATGTCACGAAAGGGCTTGAAGGAAATACCTTTCTTTGTGCAAGCTTTCTCATCATCAACTTTTTTCTGTCTCTGTTGTTCTATTGCTTCTCTGTAGAAGATGCCAATGAGCTAACCTGTAGGGCTTGGTGTGGCTGGGTTTCTGAATTGATGCATATGCAGGAATTCAATTAACACACAACATTGAATCCACATTATCAGTGAATCTCAACGAGTTTAATCACTGCCTCTACCAATGTTAATTGAGCATCAACAACCTCAATAACTCGTCTGCGCTGTCTTGCTCAGTTAAAGCAGCATGCCAAATTCCTATCCTTCATTTGTAATGCTCTCCAATTGAGGAGGAAACCGGAAGAGGAGGCAGGGAACACACTCCAGGATCTGGAAGAATTTTAAACTATTGCAGATAGAAAGGAACAGGAGTAAATATTTTTTATGTGGCTCCGATTGATGCTTTTCATTAGAAAAAAAATGCTTAACCCCCATGTACTTGTGCAGGATAACTCTTCGAGAGCTGGTTAGCGGTCTTTTCGATTAACAGGGCAGCTTTCATTCATTGTCTCTTAAGGATACATAAGAAGGAACATTTCTGATGCACACTCCGTGTTTTCTACTTAAAATTTTCATAAATGTGTAAAAATCATTTGCAATTTATAGGTATACACCAGTCAAAATTGATAAGGAAAGGATAATTAATTAATTAACTCCTAAATAGTGTCCTCCTTTGTGATAGGTGCATCGCACCGTTGAGGAATGAGGGGGGGGAGGATGATCTTGTAACAGGATTAATAGAAAGACAATTAAAACCCTGACCAAATTGCTGTCTCACATTTTGGTAGGAGATAAAGCAGTGCTAGGAATCTGCACTGCGATAACATAATTTCAGAGTGGTAGTAGGACAATGCAAAACCCATTTGCTCAAAGCGAGTGCCAAAAGATTTAGATCAATTTGAGTGAAGTCTGTACATTTTTGTGATTACCCACATCTTAAGCACTCTCACCACAGAAACAGGATTGTGGACAGAAGTTCCACTCTGGAAATCTCAGTGCGTGATCTAGGTCAATATTCCAATGCAGTATGAAGGAGTGTCTCAAATGGGTACGAAGAAAGTTCATGACCCCATTCTGAAAACATGAGCGGAGGTGGTTTCCCACCAACAGTACCTGAACCTCCAGATTATATGGTCATTATCACATTGCTATTTGTATGAGATCACTTCACACAATAGTTTCCTGCATTACAATACACTTCAATCAATATTTCATAATAAATACTTTACTGGCTGTAAGGTGCATTCGAATGTCATGAGTTAGTGAAAGGTTTTTCGTGACTGCAAGTTTTCCTTTCTCTGTATCTGTTATTAAGCTTAAGGCATTGAAAAATGAACTATGTAAGTACTGATTAAGAAAAGTAGGGAAGATTCAACTATTTTCTAAAATCAGAAAAGTGAAAAGTAGATTTAGAAAGCTCCTGGGCCAAGGAAGTGCATAAAGACTCTGAAAACAACCAACACTGGAGATCACCATGGATCAAGCAGTATACATGGAGAGAGAGCAAACTATTTTGTTTGGAATCTGGATGACTCTTCATCAGATTTCCATCATTGGCTGTTTTCAGTGCAGATTCTATCGTCTGCAGTAGCCCACTCCTGTGTGAAGACTTTATTTCACTTGGACTGCAGTCAGCACATAACTTTGCCTAAATACATTAATGGCCCGGCATATCCCCCAATCCACCAAGATCATTAAGCCAGGTGAGATTCATTCCAGCTCAATGGAGAGTGTAGGAGGGAGTGCCAGGAGCAGCACTATCAATTCTAGAAATGAGGTGTCAATCTGGTGAATCTTTTTGCACTTCTGTTCTTCCCATTTCAACCTAAATCAGAACACTCGTCTCCCTGCTATCGGAAAGATGTTCTGAAACTCGAAAGGGTTCAGAAAAGATATCATCAGGGTGAAGGGTTTGAGCTATAGAGAGGCTGGGGCTATTTTCCCTGGATTGTCAGAGGCTGAGGGGTGACGTTATAGAGATTTATAAAATCAGGATGACCTGAGAGAGACTTATAAAATCATGAGGGGCATGGATAGGATGGATAGCAAAGGTCTTTTTCACTGGGGTGGGGGAATCCAAAACTAGGGGGCATAGGTTTAAAGTGAGAGGGAAAAGATTTACAAGGGACCTAAGTGGCAACTTTTTCACGTGCACATATGGAATGAGCTGCCAGAGGAGGTGGTGGAGTTTGGTATGATTACAACATTTAAAAGGCATCTGGATAGGTACATGAATAGAAAGGATTTAGAGGAATATGGGCTAAATGCTGGCAAATAAGACTAGATTAATTGAGGACATCTGGTCGGCATGGACGAGTTGGACCACAGGGCATAGGAAGGCATGCCAAAAGCAGCATCAGATTGACCCCACATTTTTAGTCTATCTGGTGAAATCACGAACCAGGATTACTTGCGTGCCAAACACAAAAAGCAGCAAGTGATAGATGAAGCTGAATGATCTCTGTACTCTCTAGACTCTGCAGTCCTGTCACATCCAGTCATGAATGGTGTTGGAGAATAAAACAACCAACTGAAGAAGCAACCTCGATTCCTGATGAAGGGCCTTTGCCCGAAACGTCGATTTCGAAGCTACTTGGATGCTGCCTGAACTGCTGTGCTCTTCCAGCACCACTAATCCAGAACCTCGAAAACATCCCCATTCTAAATGGTAGAGAACCCAGCACATCAGTGTAAAAAGGTGAACCATTTTCCACCACATTTAACCAGAACTGTCAAGTGTACAACCCATCACAGCCTCTTCTAGTGGTTCCCAGCATCACAGATGCCAGTCTTCAGCCATTGCAATTCACTCTACGTGAAATCAAGAAACAGTCAGAGTCACTGGATACTGCAAAGTTTAAGGGCCCTGACAACATTCCGGCAATAGTACTAAAGACTTGTGCTGCAGAACTTGCCACTCCCCTCACCATGTTGTTCCACTACACTTACAACACTGGCATCTACCCAACAATGTGGAAAATTGCCCAGGTATCTCCTGGACACAGAAAGCAGGACAAATCCAATGCAGCCAATAATGCTTCATCAGTCTACTCTCGATCATCAGTCAAGAGATGGAAGATGTCATCAACAGTGCTATCAAGCAGCACCTGCTCAGCAATATCCTACTCAGTGATGCTCAGTTTGGGTTCTGCCAGGGCCACTCAGATCCTGATCTTAGACAGGCTTGGTTCAAACATGGACAAAAGAGCTGAATTCTAGAGGGGAGGTGAGTGTGACAGCCTTGTTATCATGGTTACAATTGTTGAGTGGGGCATTAAGGAGCTCCATCAAAACTGAGCTCAAAGAGAATCGAGAGGAATTCTTTCCACTGGTTGGACTCATGCCTGACAAAATGACATAGTGGCATTTGTTGAAGCTCAATCATCTCAGCTCAAGGACATCTCTGCAGGAGTTCCTCAGGGTAGTGTCCTCAGTTCAACCATCTTCAGCTGCTTCAACAATCTCCCCACTTCTATCATAAGATCAGAAGTGGGGATTCTCATTGATGCTTGAATAACATTTAGCACCATTCATTGCTCCTCAGATACTGAAGAAGACCTCCTCCAAATTCTGCAAGACTTGGACAATAGAAGTGGAGAAGGGGGAAGTAACACACAAATGCAATGACCATCTTCAACAAGTATGAATCTATCAGGCATTGACATTCAGTGGTGTTAACGTCATTGTAGACCTCACCAACAAGATGCAGCAACTTACCAATATCTAGAAACTGAGCTGACTGGACTGTAAGGGCAGTTCAGAAGCTAAGAAAACTGCAGACAGTGAGTCACTTCCTCACTCCCCAGTAGCTGTTGATCATCAATATGATGCAAGTCAGGAGTGCAATGGAATCATTCCCACTTGATTGGAGTAGTTTGTTTGCAGGTAAACGTACCTCTGTTAAGTTGGAGGCCTTTAAAAGTGAGATAGCTTGAGTTCAGGTCTATATGTTCCAGTGAGGGTGAAAGGCAAAGTTAGCAGGAAAAGGGAACCCTGGATGACCAGAGATATTGAGGCTTTGACCAGGAAAATGAAGGAGGCTTGGCTCAGGTATAGGCAGCTGGGATCAAGGTATACAGGGAATACAGGAATTTACTGAAGAATGAAATCAGGAGGGTGAAAAAGAAGCATGAGATCGCTTTGGCTGAGAAGATTAGGGTGAATCCAAAAAGGTACTTTTAATATATTAAAGGAAAAAAAATAACTAGAGACAGAATAGGACCCCTCAAGGACCAAAGTGGACATGTATAGAACCGTAAGAGACAGGTGAGGTTCTAAATAAATATTTCTCGTCTGTGTTTACCATGAAGAAACACATGAAGACTTGGGGAAGTTAGTGGTATATTTTGGGAAAGGCCATACTACAATAGAGATGTTGGATGTATCAGAATATGTGAAGGTGGCTAAATCTGGTCCCGACGGCACGGTGGTTTAGTTTATAGCACTGCTGCCTCACAGCGCCAGGGTCCCAGGTTCAATTCCAGCCTTGGGCGACTGACTGTGTGGAGTTTGCACATTATCCCCGTGTCTGCGTGGGTTTACTCCGGGTGCTCCGGTTTCCTCTCACAGTCCAAAGATGTGAATTGTGGTCAGGTGAATTGGCCATGCTAAATTGCCCATAGTGTTAGGTGCATTAGTCAGAGGGGGGTGGGTTACTCTTCGGAGGGTCAGTGTGGACTTGTGGGGCCGAAGGGCCTGTTTCCACACTGTAGGGAATCTAATCTAATATAATCTAAGATATATCTAAGAATACAAGGGTGAGAGGAGAAATTGCAGGAGCCCTGCAATATCCATGGGTGAAGTCCTGGAAGACTGGAGGGTAGTGAATGTTATGCCATTGTTCAAGAAGGGCTGCAAAGAAAAGCCTGGGAACAATAGACCAGTAAGTTTAACATCTGTGGTGGGTAAGTTACTTGAGAAGATTCTGAGGGATAAGATATAGGTGCATTTGGAAAGACAAGACTTGATTAGGAGTAGTCAGCATGGCTTTGTGCATGACAGATCATGCCTCACAAATTTGTTTTAATTTTTTGATGAAAAGATGATGAGGGCAGGGCGGTAGAGGTAGTCTATATGGATTTCAGTAAGGCCTTTGATAAGGTTCCACGTGGTAGGCTGCTCTAGAAGGTTAGATCACATGGAATCCAGAGCAAGCTGGCAAATTGGAAATACAATTGGCTTGATGGTAGGAAGCAGAGGGTAATAGTGGAAGGATGCTTGTTGGGCTGGAAGCCTGTGACTAGTGGAGTGCCTCAGGGGCCAGTGCTAGGCCCATTACTGTTTGTTATCTATATCAATGATCTGGACGAGAATGTACAAGGCATGATTAGTAAGTTTGCAGATGATATTAAAATAGGCAGTATCATGGAAAGTGAGGAAGGTTGTCAGAAATTGCAGCAGGATCTTGATCAGCTAGGGAAATGGGCTGAGAAATGGCAAATGGTGTTTAATATAGATAAGTGTGAGGTCTTGCATTTCAGCAAGTCAAATCAAGGTAGATGTTTCATGGTGAATAGTAGGGCTTTAAGGAATGTAGTGGAACAGAAAGAGTTCAGGTTCACAGTTCCTGAAAGTGGAGTCACAGGTAGACAGGACAGGAAAGAAGGCTTTGGCCTTCATCAATCAGGGCATTGAGTAGAGATGTTAGGATATTATGTTTCAGTTATGCAGGACCTTGATGAGGCTGCACTTTGAGTGTTGTATTCAGTTTTGGTTACTGCACTCTCAGAAGGATATTATTAAACTGGAAAGAGTGTAGAAGAAGTTTACAAGGATGTTGCCTGGCCTCAATGGTCTGAGTTATAGAGAGAGGTTGGACAAGTTAGGACTTTTTTCTTTAGAAGCATAGGAAACTGTGCAGGGACCTTATTGAGGTGGATAAGATCATGAGAGTCATAGATAGGGTGAATGCACTCAATCTTTTTACCAGGATTGGGGAATTGAGGACTAGAGGGTGTCAGTTTAAGGTTAGAGGGGAAAGAATAAAACATAACTTGAGGGGCAACGTTTTTACACAGAGGGTGGTATGCATATGGAATGAGCTGCCAGCGAAAGTGGTTGAGATGGCTACATTAACAACATTTAAAAGCGATTTGGACAAATACATGGATAGGAAAGGTTTAGAAGGGTATGGGCTGAAAATGTGTTGCTGGAAAAGCGCAGCAGGTCAGGCAGCATCCAAGGAGCAGGAGAATCGACGTTTCGGGCATGAGCCCTTCTTCAGGATTATTCCTGAAGAAGGGCTCATGCCCGAAACGTCGATTCTCCTGCTCCTTGGATGCTGCCTGACCTGCTGCGCTTTTCCAGCAACACATTTTCAGCTCTGATCTCCAGCATCTGCAGTCCTCACTTTCTCTTAGAAGGATATGGACCAAGTGCAACTCATGGGAATTATTAATGTGTGTGATCGTGTGTGATTTTTAACTATGCACTAATTAGTCAGACATACAAATCTTAACCACCCGTTACATAAACACATTTTTACTCATGCCTTTGATGCTTTGGTCAATCATTTTAAATGTGTGCTGCATGCTTAAGAACCCTTCAAAAACAATATATCTTTAATTACAGTCTTGCTACCTTTCATGCTAGTTTACAGCTCTATTCAAATCCCTCTTAGTTTTCTCAGTTCTATAGAGAAATGATTCAAATGCTGTATTACACTGAAGTAAACAAAATTTGTACAGGTTTGACATAGTAATCACAGGAAATGTGTTTACCCACAGGCGGGGTAGTGGAAGAGGTAATGGGCAGGGGTTGGAGGTGTGGGGTATGTTGGTTGGAGGGGGTGGGATTTGGTCTTCATCCATGGATCACAGTCTCTGAGTAAGTGTTTGGCCATTAGGACTGAGCTGAGGAGGAACTTTACAGTCAGAGGATGGTGAATCCGAGGGCTTCTCTAGCTCAGAGAGCTGTATGTTCAATGCAAACACAGACTATCTTCCATGCCTTTCATCGTATTAGGGTGGCTTACAATGCAACTCAAAATAATGACGATTGAAAGCTACATTGGTACAAGGGCACAGCAGCCAATATTTACTCCAAAGTCCTGAAAGCACTCAAGGTCATCAGGTTGAAATGTGGAAGGTTATCTGAAGTGACAACCTTCTCATTTGGGCAGAGCTTAATAATTCCCACCAGTTGTACTTTTAAGTGAGATGCAAATAAATTCAGATGAGCTTGAATGGAATTGAATTCACTTTACTGTCACATACTCACGTGAGTACAGTGAAAAGTTTACAAATCGCCATTTACAGCACCATCTTAGGTCCAAATGTACCTAGGTATAGATTCTGGTAAACAAATTCTTCAGGAAAAAATTAGAATAATAAAGAAATAAAAAGTCCTGCATTACAGATTTTCAAAAGTACAAAATTATAATAATAAATGAGAAAAACAAAGAAATAAAATGTTCAGAAACTTCTCAACATCTGTAGTCAGGAAAGGTTGAACTGCCTTTCGATACCCAAGAACTAAATACAAAATGTGCCCACCTGTGATAACTGATTTTCTTGCCTCTTTCCTGGTTGAATTCACTCACCCACTATTTTTCCTGGTTAAATTCACCCACCTGCCATCTTTCCTGGTTGAATTCACTCACCCACTATTTTTCCTGATTAAATTCACCCACCTGCCATCTTTCTCTCTTCCTCCTCTGGGACCATAAAAATTCTACCCTGAGTATTTTCCTTATTCAAACCTGAATATTCTGCTTGTGCCTCAAAGCCCTTCATATAATCAAGCATTACAGAATTGTTATGATGTAGAAGGAGGCCATTCAGTCCATTGTGCCTGCGGTGGGTCTTCAAACATCGGGCTTTTGCCCGAAACGTCGATTTCGCTGCTCGTTGGATGCTGCCTGAACTGCTGTGCTCTTCCAGCACCACTAATCCAGTATTAACATTTATTATTGCCCAGTGTAAATCTCCTGTTTTTTCCTTATACCCTTCCACACTCCAATTAACTAACCAATGCCCTCCTGACTGCCACAGTTGAATTTGCCTTCACACCTCCTGCAGGCATTGCATTCTATATTATTCTTGCTTCTGCACATTACTTTAAATCTATGCCCTCTCATTCTTGTTGATTTACAAGTGGAAACCATTTTCCCCTATCATTGCTATCCAGACTGCACCTGCTTTCGAAAACCTCTATGTGATCTTCTCTCAGTCACCTTCTCTCCAAGGACAACACTCCCAAATTCTTCAATCTGTCCTCATTATTGATAACTTCGCATTCCTGTAATGATACTTATAATCAATGAATAAATTGTGGAATCACTTTACACACAACGAAGAGCTGTTTTTGTTTGATCCGGCATAACCAGAATAATAATTGCAGGACTGTTCCTCAAAAGGATAGAGTCATAGAGATGTACAGCATGGAAACAGACCCTTTGGTCCAACTTGTCCTTACTGACCAGATATCCTAACCTAATCTAATCTCATTTGCCAGCATTTGACCCATATCCTTCTAAACCCTTCCCATTCATGTACCCATCCAGATGCCTTTTAAATGTTGCAATTGTACCAACCTCCACCACTCCCTCTGGCAACTCATCACCCTCTGCATGAAAACGTTGCCCCTTAGGTCCCTTTAAAATCTTTCCCCTTTCACCTTAAACCTATACACTCTAGTTTTAGACGAGCCTACCTTGGGAAAAAGACCTTGGCTATTCACCCTAGCCATGCCATGCATGACTTTACAAACTTCGACAAGGTCACCCCTCAGCTTCCAACATCCCAGATAAAAGATAGCAGTTTCAAATATGTGGTAGCTTTTAAACAAATCAGATTTCTAATTCTGAATCCAGGGAAGCAGAAATCAATGTCCTGCAGCTCCAGGCAAAACTTTTAGGCAAAATAGCCCCAAATTCCTTGTAAATGTTTTCTGAACCCTTTCAAGTTTAGCAGCAATATCTTTCCTAAAGCAGGGATTTCAGAATTGAATGCAATATTCCAAAAGTGGCCTAACCAATGTCCTGTACAACTGCAACATGACCTCCCAACTCCGATACTCAACGCCCTGACAAACAAAAGCAAGCATACCAAATGCTTTCTTCACTATCCTGTATACTTGCAACTCCACTTTCAAGGAACTACAAATCTGCACTCCAATATCTCTTTGTTTGTCAACACTCCCCAGGACCTTACCATTAAGTATATATGTCTTGCCTTGATTTGCCTTACCAAAATGCAACACCTCACATTTATCTAAATTAAAGTCCATCTGCCACTCCTCAGCCCATTGGCCCATCTGATCAAGGTCCTGTTGTACTGTGAGATAACCTTCTTCACTGTCCACTACACCTCCAATTTTGGTGTCACAGAGTCATACAGCATGGAAACAGACCCTTTGATCCAACTATTCCATCCTGAACATATTCCCAAAGTAAATGAATCCCACCTGCCTGCTCTAGGCCCTTATCGCTCCAAACCTTTCCCATTCATGTATTTATCCAAATGTGTAACCATACCTCCTCTCGTCACATCCAAATCATTTATATAAATGACAAAAAGCAGTGGAGCCAGCACCAATCCTTGCAACACACAGCTGGTCACAGGCCTCCAGTCTGAAAAGCAACCCTCCACCACCACCCTCTGTCTTCTATCTTCAAGCCAATTTTGTACCCAATGGCTAGTTCTCTCTGTATTCCATGTGATATTTGTCCTTTACTCATTAATCTCCCACAGCTAGAGGTAGACAGGACCTCAGTTTATATCTCATGCTAAATGCTGCACTCACTTAAATGCCATTCGTATTTGTATGTTGACGTCATGGAGATGACATTTGAATCGACGCATACACTGTCAACCGAACCAAAGCAACAAAATATCTGCCACTTGGACAGCTTTTGTTTCACATTATCATGCAGTCCTTCCTCAAAAAACCTTATAACTGTGACTGGAATGACAAGATAAAGTGAAGTATTGAAATTCTCATAACAGCAGTTCATTGCTATTAACAACTGCTTGGTGTGAGACACCAGATAATGCCACTCATGACATTGTAATTGGCTGTATTCAGTTTACACTCAATTAAATTACCAATTCCCATTTTGTTTATGAATAGTTACAGAAAAAAGTGTTATTAAATGATCCCTGCAATCTCTAATCTTCTTTGACTGTATTTTAGCTTTTTAATATTCAGTACCATTGGCCACTTGCACACAGAGCTTCCTATTTCATTGACTATATGCAATGATACCCTGGAGTGGTTATAAGTGGTTTGACATCCTGGCTGCAGGACATTAATTTCTGCTTCCCTGGATTTAGAATTAGAAGTCTGATTTGTTTAAAAGCTGCCACATGTTTGATTCTGTTATCTTTTATCTGGATATGTGATATCACCTGCATTCACCTTGGCTTTGAAAGTACAGTCATATTAAGACATAGTGTTCAAGAAACCTACACTAGTAACTCAGAAGTAAGACTATTCACATCAAAGCAGTTTACAACATTTAAATTTGATTTTTAAAGCTTCTTAGTATTGCCAGAAGAATCACAGATTTGTTACAGCACAGGACGTGTTTGCTCCCATTCTCTGAATGAACATTCCTTTGGTATCATTTCTGTCCCACAGCCCTGCACATTGTTCCTTTACAACTGACCATCTAACTCCCTTTCGAATGCTGTAATGAACCTGCCTCCACCACAATTTCAGGCACCACATTTCCCCTAAACCTCAAACTTCCATGGCCAGGGTAATCACTCCCTCGGCATGTGATTATCCACCTTGGAAATTCTGTGCCATTCTGGGTTCTGTGAGTCCTTGCATGGCTGATGACCCCAGTCCTAGAGCCACATCTCCAACCACGTGCTTGGCAGATGTTTCTGGGAGGTGGGATTGGTCCTTGCTCTTGAGATCGCTGGCATCCCTTTCAAGGCATCATAGAATCCCTTCGGTGTGGAAGGAGGCCATTCAGTCCATGGAGTCCACACCAATTCTCTGAAGAACTTCCCAACCAGTCAAGCGCACCCACCCCCACTCCATCCCTGTAACCCTGCATTTCCCATGGCCAACCACCTGACCTGCACATCTTTGGACTGTGGGAGGAAACCAGAGCACCCAGAGGAAACCCACGCAGACATGGGGGGAATGCGCAAACTCCACACAGACAATCACTGAGGGTGAGATCAAACGCAAGTCCTGTCCCCAGTGCTAACCACTGTGCAGCCCTAGAAATGTTGGAACAGAAACTGTCTTACACACAAGGTTTGTGATATCAGCGAGGATGGTATCAACCCCCTAACAACTTACTAAATGAAAAAGCTTTTTCTCATATCACTTTTGCTTCCAATACTTTAAATCCGTACCCCCTTATTCTGAATCCCTTTATGAGCAGCAATAGCTGCTTCCTGTCTAAATTCTCCAGATCTCTCAAAACCTTGATTTTATTTATTTATTTTTCATACATAATACAGTGAAAAGTGTTCTATAGAGTTGCCACTCTCAGACACCAACTTAAAACATGGAAAAATAAACCAAAACTTGGAATATAAAGGTAAAGTCCTCATGGTTAAGTGCTTAGCCATGGGCCTGGAATGGCCAGCCATGAGTCCCTTACTGCGAGTTCAGAACAACCATTGCCACTCTCCGAGACCATCCTCCCTCCACCAACACTGCCACCACCATGAGTCCTCACCAATGCAGCTGCCACTGATGGCTGGCACCCTCTCAAACCCAACTCTGCCACTGCCACCCCAAACTCAACTTGAACACCTCAGTCAAGTCTCATCTGAACTTTCTCCACTCCAAGGAAAACAGCCCCAGTTTCTCCAATTGATTTTCCTCTCTGAAATCCCTTGGCTATTGTGGTAAACTCTTTGGGTCCCCTTTTTATCGGCTTTGCAAAGTGAACCCAGAGCTGTCAGATTGTTTTAAAAGCACAGTCCCCAAGATTAAGCCAGCCAATTTGCCAGCTGATGTTACATTTGATATTACGATGACATTTTGAACTCAGATTTATGCTATCTCCATGACCATCTATTCCACCTTCATAGCTTCACTCGACTTTGTCGAGTCCCTGCTGTTAAAACAACTATTCTTGCCTTTGTCACCTCTACACTCGATTCTTCTGATGCATTTTAGCTTATCTCTAAATTCTATTCTTTGTAAACCTGAGATTATCCAAACATTCTGCTGTCCATGTCCTAATACACACCAAGCGTTGATCATTTACCACCCCTGTGCTCGCTGACATACAATAGCTCCTGTAATTTTTAAAATTAAATTCTCATATTGTGTTCATTTCACTCCATGGTCACACTCTCTCTGTCTCTGTAATCTCCTCTAGCCTCATATACTCTAAGAAATGCAGTCACTGTATCGAACCTAAATTTCCAACACAAAGCTGGCTGGGAGGGTGAGCTGTGAGGTGGATATAGGGATGTTTCAGTGTGATTTTGACAAGTTAAAAGATTGAGGAAATGTATGATGAAGTGTAATGTGGATAAATGTTAGGGTATCCATTTTGGCAATGAAAACAGGAGGTAGATTATCTGAATGGTAATTAGGAAAGGGGAGATGTCATAAGACCTGAAAATAAGCATGCAGATGCAGCAGGCAGTGAAGAAGGTTTATTGATCTTCATAGTGATAGGATTTGAGTACAAGAGCAAGGATGTCTTGCTGTAATTGTACAGGGCCTTGGTGGGGCTGTACCTGGAGTATGGTCTGAAGAATGGTCTGGCTATGTAACAAAGGTTTACCAGATTGATTGCTGGAATAGCAGCACTGATGTTTGAAGAGAGACTGGTCTGGTTAGAACTATATTCACTCGAGTTTAGAAAAATGAGGGCAATTTCTTACAGAAACTTCTAAAATCCAAATACAACTGGACAGGTATTCTGAAGACCAGGATGTAGGGTCGCTGACTGGGCCAGCATTTATTGACTATCCCCAGTTGCCCATGAGAAGATGGTGGTGAGCTGCCTTCTTGAACTGCTGTAATCCATTGGGTTTAGGGACATCCACAGTGCTGTTAGAGAGAGAGTTCCAGGATCTTGACACAGTGATATTGAAGGAACGGTGATACATTTTCAATTCAAGATGATAAGTGGCTTGGAGGGGAACTTGCAGGTGGAGATGATAGCCTAGTGCTTGCAAATGTTTTGAAGATAACTGCTGGCTGCATCATTGTGTAAGTAGTGTGATGGAGAGAAACTCCCAGTAGGTAATAAACCTTAACTAGTCAACCTTGAACAAAGGCCAACCCACTAGTCATGGCTGCAGTGAATTAAGACTCAAAGCCATTACAGCAATCAATGGGAATTAAATTCATACCTGCAGTCATGAGACAGAATCACTTGACAGCCCAGCTTAGCATCTCAGGCTGCATCTTTTCACTCTCCCATTCTGTACTGATTCAGCTTGACGTGATCAATTTAATACGATTAGGAAAGTCTTCGTATAAAGCAGTCTGCCTTCTAATTATTTCCCTTCCTAGCGCAAGACTGTCTGCCAAAATCTCCAATTTAAGAATCAATTTGAATCTTTTGCTCTTGCCAATAATTTGCTGGGCTCTATACTTGAATAAACCCTCTGCAGTTTTCCCATTCCCAAAGTGGGGAGAATGGCAGACTTTTCATAAAATTCCTACAGTGTGGAAACAGGCCATTTGACCCAACAAGTCCACACCAACCCTCCATAATTCATGGGAATTTTAAGAGAAATTAGATTAGAACTAGATTATTAATTTTTAATTCACAGGCAGATCAACCAGGGAGTACAGAACTAACAATTCATATATAACCACATTCAACAACAACTTTCCCTCTTTGTAAAGCACCCTGAAGTCAGCAGAACATTGCAAAGTACTTCACCAAAGCTTTCTGACACAGGTGACCAAAGAAGATAGATCTCAAAGAGCATTCTAGAGGAGAGTCAGATGGTAAGATGTGGGTGTTGGCAGGGAATCCCAGAACCTAACGCTAACTTTAATGAAAACTCGGTTGCCGACAGTGAAGAAGTAAATGTCTGGGATGTGCAAGAGCCCAGAATTGAAGAGATGGCGCGGTCTCAGTCATGTGGCTGGAGGAGATGACACAGGCAGGGATGGGGGAATTTGACTCCACAGGGAGTTTGAATGGTCAGTGGATGAGAATTCTTTCAAGTTGTAGCACTAATGGGCCTGGAGCCAACACAAAGTTGGCATGCCCCAAAGCGCCTCTCAGTCAATGGAGAGGTGGTGGCATAGGGGTAATGAAATCCATAGAAATCCAGAGGCCCAGGCAAATATTCTAGGGACAAATTGGAAGTTGGCTGAATTTAAACTTAATGAATAAATTTGGAAAATAAAGCTAGAGTCATGACAACTGTCACTGCTGGTTGTAATGATTAGATTAGATTAGATTAGATTAGATTAGATTAGATTCCCTACAGTGTGGAAACAGGCCCTTCAGCCCAACCAGTCCACACCGACCCTCTGAAGAGTAACTCACCCGGATCCATTTCCCTCTGTCTAATGCACTATGGGCAATTTAGCATGGCCAATTCACCTGACTTGCACATCTTTGGACTATGGGAGGAAACCGGAGCACCTGGAGGAAACCCACGCAGACACAGGGAGAATGTGCAAACTCCACACAGTCAGCAAAGGATGGAACCGAACCTGGGACCCTGGTGCTGTGTGGCAGCAGTGCTAACCACTGAGCCACTGTGCCACCCATCTGGTTCCATCTAGTTCACCAGTGATGCTCACAGCCCATGAGAAAAATCAAAGTTAAAAACTAGATTAATATTTGAAGTGTTGGTGCCATGGTGCAGAGT
Source organism: Chiloscyllium punctatum (assembly GCF_047496795.1). Taxonomy (NCBI): domain Eukaryota; kingdom Metazoa; phylum Chordata; class Chondrichthyes; order Orectolobiformes; family Hemiscylliidae; genus Chiloscyllium; species Chiloscyllium punctatum. The sequence goes on from NC_092748.1 coordinate 107,494,026, forward strand.
CAATGAAGTTGGCCTTCAGAACCACACAGCTAAGGAGCTTGTCCAGCCAACTGCAGGCAGTAAATGGACCGTAGACCTGTGAAATCAATCTCCGGCATTCAAGGATGGGACATCAAGGTAAGAAGGGTGCAGTTGGCAAAGTGAAGCCCAAGAGTGCCATACGAGAGCTTGGAATTAACTAGCAGACTAATGACATCTACACGGATCTCAATTCACAAATTTACAGAGGCTCCACCAACTCAGAAGAAATGCCCTGCTCAGCTGTTAGGAAGAGCAAGTTAACAGGGGTGCGAAGATGAGCACAGCCCTTTTCCCACAGCTTTGCAAATTCTTTTCCTTTCAGATCATCAGAAATTAGCTCAATCACAATAAAGAGTCTCCAGGACCTGACAAGGATTTAAGGCAAGGCACGATACAGCCACAAATCATTGGTGAGCAGGTCAAAGTCTGTCTGGAATAACTCCCTGATCCATAAGGCCTCAGTCTCAAACCACAAGTTTACATTTGGCAATTGAGCCAAAGGTTAGCTCACTGCTCATCAATGTACGGGCACTGGAGGCATTGGTTCACTTGGCTGATACCAGGTCTGGAACAACTGTCTTATAAGGAGACAGTAAATAGATTGGGCCTGTACTTGTTGGAATACAAAAGAATGAAGGGTTATTTGATTGCAATATACAATGGTTTTATGGGATTTCCCTCTTAATTAGATTACTTACAGTGTGGAAACAGGCCCTTCGGCCTAACAAGTCCACACCGACCCATCGAAGCGCACCCACCCAGACCGATTCCCCTACATTTACCCCTTCACCTAACACTATGGGTAATTTAGCATGGCCAATTCACCTAACCTGCACATTTTTTTTTGGATTGTGGGGGGAAACTGGAGCACCTGAAGGAAACCCAAGCAGACATGGAGAGATTGTGCAAACTCCACACAGTTAGTTGCCTGAGGTGGGAATTGAACCTGGGTCTCTGGCGCAGTGAAGTAGCAGTCCTAACCACTGTGCCACCATGCTGCCCACGGTGAGATGCAGAAAGGTTGTTTCTTCTCGTGGGAGAGTCAACACCAGACCACATAAAGTCAGCATTAGGCATCGCCGAGTTAAGATGGAAATAAGGAGGAATTTCTTTTGTCAGAGGACTGTTACTCTGTGGAAGTCTTTTTGCAGAGGGTTATAAAGTTTGAGTCATTTAATGAGTTCAAGGCTGAGATACATGAACTTTTAAATTGGTGTGGGTTATGGGGAAAGCAAGGGAAAGTGGAGTTGGGGATTCACCATGATCTCATTGAATAGGGTAGCAGACTCAGCAGGGCTGAATGTCTTCAATGTGTTATGGACAACAGGCAGAAGAGGGCAGCTTGCTCACCCTTTGCTGTTCTTATATCTCGCTAGAATTCCTTCCCTAATCCTGGGTTTACCCACAGCACACCGACTGCAGCGGTTCAAGAAGGCAGCTCACCACCACCTTCTCAAGAGGCAATAAATGCTGACCTAAACTGCAACAGCCACATTGCATGAGCAAATTTTTAAAAAAAGGATTCTGAAGGGATGAGAGCTTAGGTATCAAGGTGAGGGAAGGCAATGTTTAAAAGTGAAGCCTGAACAGTCAGATTGTAGGATGGAGAAGCACAGCAGGTCAGGCAGCATCCAAGAAGCAAGAAAATTGATGTTTCAGGCAAAAGCCCTTCATTTCCTGATGAAGAGCTTTTGCCTGAAACATCGACTCTCCTGCTCCTCGGATGCTGCCTGACCTGCTGTGCTTTTCCAGCACCACACTCTTGACTCTAATCTCCAGCATCTGTAGTACTCACTTTCACTTAGATTGCAGGATGGTTACAGATGGCTCGTTTATGCCCCCCCCCCCCCAGCTCTCTGAAAGAGGAATTCGGTCACTCCACTGTCCTTTTGCAGGAAAGTTCTTATAGGGAAATTCTTTCCTTTTAAATCTATAGAGATGCACTCAATGAGAACAGCAGACTTCCTCAGCAAGGACAATGATCATAACTGGCAGCCATTATTGGATCTTGCTGATCATTATCCAAATCTAGACAGACCTGACAACATGCAGACAAACTACAGCTACTCAATGAGCGAAACTTAATTCTGTCTCCAGGTTATTCATTCATGGGATGAGGACATCACTGGCCAGACAGCATTAATTACCCACCCATAATTGCCCAGAAGGCAGTTAAGATTCAACCACATTGCTGTGGGTCTGGAGACATATGTAGACCAGACCAGGTAAGGATGGCAGTTTCTTTCCCCAAAGGGCATTAGTGGCTCAAAGGTAGAAGACAGAGGGTGGTGGTGGAGGGTTGTTTTTCAGACTGGAGGCCTGTGACCAGTGAAGTGCCACAAGGATCGGTGCTGGGTCCACTACTTTTCGTCATTTATATAAATGATTTGGATGTGAGTAGAAGAGGTATAGTTAGTAAGTTTGCAGATGACACCAAAATTAGAGGTGTAGTGAACAGCAAAGAAGGTTACCTCAGAATACAGCAGGATCTTGATCAGATGGGCCAATGGGCTGAGAAGTGGCAGATTAAGTTTAATGCAGAAAAATGCAAGATGCTGCATTTTGGGAAAGCAACTCTTAGCAGGACTTATACACTTAATGGTAAGGTCCTGGTGTTGCTGAACAAAGGGATCTTGGAATGCAGGTTCATAGCTTCTTGAAAGTGGAGTCACAGGTAGATAGGATAGTGAAGAAGGCGTTTGGAATGCTTTCCTTTCTTGGTCAGAATATTGAGTACCAGAGCTGGGAGGTCATGTTGTGGCTGTACAGGACATTGGTTAGGCCACTGTTGGAATATAGCGTGCAATTCTGGTCTCCTTCCTATCAAAAAGATGTTGTGAAACTTGAAAGGGTTCAGAAAAGATGTACAAGAATGTTGCCAGGGTTGGAGGATTTGAGCTATAGGGAGAGGCTGAACAGGCTGGGGTTGTTTTCCCTGGAGCATCAGAAGCTGAGGGGTGACCTTATAGAGGTTTACACAATTATGAGAGGCATGGATAGGATAAATAGACAAAGTCTTTTCCCTGGGGTCAGGGAGTCCAGAACTAGAGGACATGGGTTTAGAACGAGAGGGGAAGATATAAAAGGGACCTAAGGGGCAACTTATTCACACAGAGGGTGGTGCATGTATGGAATGAGCTGCCAGAGGAAGTGGTGGAGGCTGGTACAATTGCAACATTTAAGAGGCATTTGGATGGGTATATGAATAGGAAGGGTTTAGAGGGATATGGGCCAGCTGCTGGCAGGTGGGACTAGATTGGGTTGGGATATCTGGTCGGCATGGACGGGTTGGACTGAAGGATATATTTCCGTGCCGTACATCTCTATGACTATAAGGGCTTTTCCTGACAATCAATAATGGTCTCAGGGTTATCATTAGCCTCGCAATTCCACAATTTGTTTGGAATTCAAATTCTACAGCATCTCTTTTGGTGGGATTTGAACCCAGTTCGCCACAGCATTATCTGGATCTGTGGATTAACAATCCAGTGACAATACCACGAGATCATGCTTCCCCAAGAAATTAACCACAGATTTGAACACTGTGCTTTGCTTGTAAATACTTAATTGGCTGTTTTACTGGTGGTGATTATCAATTTAATAAAATAGAAAATAAAATAAGTCATGGTGATCTTGGGATTGGGAAGATCGCTCAGTCGTGTGTGGTAACACCTCTGGGTTGAAGGAAAAGAAAGAGAAAGAAAACAGACTTCAACATGAGAAAAGCCAAGCATGTGATACAGTACTTGCATACTTTGTGACTATTTTATTTTGAGGAGCCATTAAAGGTATAACTACATTGGAGGAATAATAATAGAAAGCTCTGAAAATATTCAGCAGGTCTCACAGCAAAATATGAAGATAGATATGGAGTTAATGTTTTGAGTCAGATACAACATAACAGCTTACAAACTGACTGGACATAGGTCATCCTACTGGCCCCTCAAAAGACCCTAAGCTTGTCCTTCACGCAGGCCTGAAGTGACCAAAAAGCCTCAATTTAAGGGTCTCAATTAGGGTAACAATATATGGGCACCCCCAAGACCCATTTCCACAACCCTTTCCCTCCTCCCCAATGTAATCATAGAATCCTTACAGAGTGGGAACAGGTCATTCAGCCCAACAAGTCCACCCCGACCCTCCGAAGAGTATCCCAACACGACCCATTTCCCTCCCCATTACTCTACATTTCCCCTAACTGATGCACCTAACCTACACATCCATCAATGCTATGGGCAATTTGAAATAGCCAATTCACCTAACCTGCGCATCTTTGGACTGTGGGAGGAAACCAGAGCACCCGAAGGAAACCAACGCAGACACAGGGAGAATGTGCAAACTCCACACAGACAGTCGCCTGAGGCTGGAATCGAACTGGGTCCCTGGCGCTAACCACTGAGCCACTGTGCCGCCCACATAGTAATATAGTGGACATTTCAAAAAATGGACAGAGGGTTACTTAGAAAACCACGCAAGGACATTTAAGGGCTCAAGTATCTGCAAATGTAATGGAGGGGGGAGCATAAAATTTGACACTTCTCTGTCTGTGGGAGCTTGCTGTGTGCAAATTGACTCCTGCAGCAACAATTCATTGGCTACATCAGGCTGTCTGCAAAGAGGCTATAGGAATGCAATTTTGTTTGTTGATAAGCAGATTAAGAATGCTTTTGAGCTGAAACTGCTGGAGAAATTCCTATTGTTTCTGCAATCCATTTATCACATTACACTGGTCAAAGGCTGTTTTATCAGGGCATCTCTAATCACTCATTGCACCAAACTTTAGCTTAATTTTCACATACAGTCATAGAGTCAGAGAGATGTACAGCACAGAGACAGGTCCTTTGGTCCAACTCGTCCATGCAGACCAGATATCTTAACCTAATCTAGTCCTATTTGCCAGCACTTGGCCCATATCCCTCTAAACCTTCCTATTCATGCAACGATCTAGATGCATTTTAAATGTTGCAATTGTACCAGCCTCCATCACTTCCTCTGGCATCTCATTCCATACACGTACCACCCTCTGCGTGAAAAAAGTTGCCCCTCAGGTTCCTTCTAAATTTTTCCCCTCTCCCCCTAAACCTATGCCCTCTAGTTCTGGACTGCCCCACCCCGGGGAAAAGATCTTGTCAATTCACCCTATCCATGCCCCTCATGATTTCATAAATCTCTGTAAGGTCACCTCTCAGCCTCCCATAGGGAAAACAGCACCTGCCTACTCAGTCTCTCCCTGTTCTGCATTGTTCTTCTCTGTGAGTATTATTACACGCACATGTAAAGGGCTAAAACCTTTCTTTATATTCATCTAGATTTCTGCAAAACATTAAACAGTGGGAGTTGTATTTTGACAACAGGGGAGATTTAATTAGCAATTTCATCTTCAACAACAATCGAAAAGCATTAAAACAAATGTGAGTCCAATAAAAGGATTATATTTAGATGAGAACAAGTGCATAGATCAACCGAGTCGATGGTAAAATATCTGTTGTATCAACTTTCCATTGAAAGCTAATCTAGAAAGAGAGATTCCTCAGCTAAACTTGCCCATTAACTGAGAATGAATCAAACTGCAGATGCTTAGGAAGTGGGGAACTATCAGTTGTGACTGCCATCACAACATTTGCAAAGCATTCAGGCTGTGGGGCATAGATTTTCAATTGCCCTTTCAGTCACCTCACTGACCTGGTTCCAATTACAGTGCCAGAGTTTACATAAGGGACCTCTCTCTTCACCTGCGATTGTTAGGGTTCCCTCAAACGTGTGTGGCCTTTCTGCTCAGTCCCCGTTTGAAAAAAGGCATTGTTGACACGTCTCTGGGATCTCCGTGGCACATTAATTGCACTTCAGTATTTGTCTGTCAGCCTGGGACTGTGCTAACACACTCCTTTGTAAGCCATGCTGGCATTATTAAGCTGTTCCTTGATATGCTTCAGTGCATCAACATTCACTGTTTGAAGGAGCAGAGAGCGTGCATGGGGAATGGGGAGTAATGGTTAGACGAAGGCTCACTGATGGCCTTGATGGTCTGGCTTCCCATCCTGTTCATGATTCAGGGAGGTCCCCTGCAAGGCCACCTTAGCCTGAATGCTTCTTGAAGGTTGTAGACCCTCTGGCAGAGATCACATTTCATTTCCAGAAAAACTGAATACAACAGCTGCCAGAAAGCTCTTTGAGCCTTTCCACCAATCAATATGAGTTTAGTCCCCTACTCCCACTTTCTTCCCCATTTCCTGTGGTCCCTTAGATTCATATCTAAGTCCTTCTTGGCAAGTGTTTGAATGTCTTGGCCTCAATTGCTTTCTGTGGCAATGAATTCCACAGATTCACCTTGCTCTGAGGGAAGGAATTTGAGATTAGATTCCCTGCAGTGTGGAAACAGGCCCTTCAGCCCAACAAGTCCACACCGACCCTCTGAAGAGCAACCCACGCCCCTCTGACTAATGCACCTAACACCTGACCTGTACATCATTGGACTGTGGGAGAAAACTGGAGTACCCAGTGGGAGACTGTGCAAACTCCACACAGACAGTCGCCCGAGGCTGGAATTGAACCTGGGACACTGGTGTTGTGAGGCAGCAGTGCTAACCACTGAGCCACCGTGCCACCCATGTTTCTCCTCATCTTATTCCTAAATAATTTACCCCATATCCCCAAATGATAATCCCTGGCACTGGACTCCCCATTCAACTGAAACATTCTTCCTGCATTTGCCCTGTCTAATTCAGGTTCCAAGAGATCAATTGTGTTAGGGGACTCTCCAGTTCGAGGCACAGACAGACATTTCTGTTGCCATCAGTGAAAAGTCAAAAGGGTGAGTTGCCTCCCTGATGTCAGAACAAAGGATGGCTCAGAGAGAGTGCAGAATGTTTTCAAGGGGGAGAGGGACCAGCAGGAGGTCATTGTACACATTGGAACCAACAACATAGGAAGAGAAAAAGATGCGATTCTGAAGGGAGAATGCAGAGAGTTAGGCAGGAATTTAAAAAGGAGATCCTTGAGAGTAGTAATATCTGGATTACTCCCGGTGCTGAGAACTAGTAAGGGTAGGAATAGGAGGATAGACCAGATGAATGCATGGTTGAGGAGCTGGTGTATCGGAGAAGGATTCACATTTTTGGATCATTGGAATCGCTTCTGGAGTAGAAGTGACCTGTACAAGAAGGACGGATTACACCTGAATTGGAAGGAGACTAATATACTGGCAGGGGGATTTGCTAGAGCTGCTTGGGAAGATTTAAACTAGTAAGGTGGGGGTGGGGGGGATCCATGGAGATAGTGAGGAAAGAGATCAATCTGAGATTGGTATCGTTAAGAAAAGAATTGAGTCAAACAGTCAGGGAAGGCAGGGACAAAGCAGAGAACGAGGAAGGACTGATAAATTAAATTGCATTTATTTCATTGCTAGAGGCCTAACATGGAAGACAGATGAACTCAGGGCATGGTTAGGAATATGGGACTGGATATGATAGCAATTACAGAAACATGGCTCAGGGATGGAGAGGACTGGCAGCTTAATGTTCCAGCATACAAATGCTACTGGAAGGATAGAAAGGGAGGCAAGAGAGGAGGGGGAGTGGCGTTTTTGACAAGGGATAGCATTATAGCTGTGCTGAGGGAGGATATTCCCGGAAATACATCCAGGGAAGTTATTTGGGTGGAACTGAGAAATAAGAAAAGGATGATCACCTTATTGGGATTGTATTATACACCCCTTAATAGTCAGAGAGAAATTGAGAAACAAACTGGTAAGGAGATCTCAGTTATCTGTAAGAATAATAGGGTGGTTATGGTAGGGGATTTTAACTTTGCAAACATAGACTGGGACTGCCATAGTATAAAGAGTTTAAATGGAGAGGAATTTGTTAAGTGTGTACAAGAAAATTTTCTGATTCAGTAGGGAATCTAATCTGATCAAAATTCATAGCATTCTATGAAATCCTGCCCTCATTCTTCTAAACTCTGGAGAATCTAGGCCTAACACAACACGCATTTCCCTGTGTGTCAGTGTTGCCATCCCAGACATCCGTCTGGGAAACTGGAACTCCTCCATCCGCCAGAACAACCTTCCGCTGTGAGGAAACTGAAACTGCACACAATCTGGAACCAAGGGTCAAATGATGGCCATGAAACCATTGTCTATTGTTGGAAAAACCCATGTCCTGTGGGGGAAGAAAACGGCCATCCTTACCTGGTCTTTTCAAATTGCCCAGCTTCTGTCTGGATCAGATGTGAAGAAGGCATGTTATGTGAGCTATATGAGGGTAGTCAAGCCACAATCAACCATCAGCAAGCATGAAGGGTAGCATGATGGCTCAGTGGTTAGCACTGCTGCCTCATAGCTCCAGGGATCCGGGTTCGATTCCAGCCTCAGGTGACAGTCTGTAGGGAGTTTGCAAATTCTTGCAGCGTCTGCGTGGGTTTCAACTGGTTGCTCTGGTTTCCTCCCACAGTTCAAAGATGTACAGCTTGGCCATGCTAAATTGCCCATAGTGTTCAGGCATGTGTAGGCTAGGTACATTATTCAGAGGAAATATAGAGTAACAGGGTCAGGGAATGAGTCTGGGTGTGATACTCGTCGGAGGGTTAGTATGGACTTGTTGGGCCCAATGTCTTATTTCAACACTAGGGATTCTATGGTGACTCCAGCAATATGGTTGACTCTTAACTGTCCTCTGGGCAATTAAGGATGGGTAATAAATGATGGTTTAGTCAGTGATGCCCATGGCTGATTTTTTAAAAAAATACTCCAGGTGTGGCCTTACCAATGCTTGTCCAACTGCAGAATGTAACTGGGGACCACAGGCTCATTGACTCCAGTCACTGACCTTTCTCGGTTGCCACCTGAGATCCTGAAAGAGTCAGATTTGAGACCTTGCACGTGTCATGGAAAAAGTGGCCCAGACCATGGGAGTGAGAGAGGAAAGAGACATTACAAAGCTTGACCCACCCCTCCATGTCTGACTTTCCCCAAAGCATTTCCAAGAGCCACCCATCCCTAAGGGCATTGAATAAATCTGCTGTGTGACCTTGCACCTTTCCACCTCTTTGCCCCAGAGAGTCCTTTACAAGAATATTCAGGGAAACACTTAAAGCTGCAAAATCCTGGACCAACCCTCAATATATGTTTCCTGTTCCCTTCCCGAGGTAGTCAGGTTCTTTGTGCAAGCAAATGGTTCATTGTAGCTCAACTACTCTATACCTCACATAACGTGCCTTCTTCACATTTGATCCAGAGGGAAGCTCCAACTTCCATCTGCTAGGAACACGACTGGGAGTTTTTGAGTGCGTACTGCCAACAATCAATTTTAATCTTTGATAAATCTTACATAGAATTACAGCAACTGCACAGCACAGAGGAGGCCACTCAGCACAAGTGGCCCTAGTAGCACTTATGCTCCATATGAGCCAGTATCTAAACCTTTATCGCCTCACCTTATCGTCATTTCCCTTCTTTCATTGCTCCTGTGCACTCACTCAGATATACAATCATTATTCTGCTCAACTATATGGGGCATCATAACGAGATCTGCATTCTCAGCAAGGTACACCCAAATGAAGCATGAATTGTAAATATTATTTCATCTTGGGAAGGGGGAAAGGAGTTGATTACTCTCCACACTCCACCCAGTCTGTAGGATTCGGTAAGCAGTCCATTGTTTTGTAAAACTCCAGTACAGATGTACCTTGGGACACTTGGCATCTGGGTGGCAGGGTTAGGGAGTTATGGAGATGTGGGCACAGCCACCAACATCATTGCTGACCTTGCGATCTTTTGGCTGCTGTTGAGGAATGGCAATAAGTAGAGAATGCACTAATGTCAAACATTTACAGAGTACTACAAAAAAAAGTGATTCAGCTTCCTCCTCAGCTTGGTCTTGCATTGCTGCCTGCCTCCCTCCCTCTCACTCTGAGATAATGGAGGGTTTGGGTTATAAGGAAAGGTTGGATCGGCTGGGACTTTTTTCACTGTAGGAGGTTGAAGGGGTAAGGTTATAGAGGTTTATAAAATGATGAGGGGCATAGATAAGGTGAATAGCAAATATCTTTCCCCCAGAGTTGGGGAATTCAAAACAGAAGGGCATATATTCAAGGTGAGAGGAGAAAGATTTAAAAGGGAACTGAGGGGCAACTTTTTCACATAGAGAGTGGTTTGTATGTGGAAAGAATGACCAGACAAATTGGTTGATTCAGGTAGAGTTACGATGTTTAAAAGACATTTGGTGAGGTACATGAATAGAAACAGTTTAGAGGGATATGGACCAAATGCAGGCAAAATGGACTAGTATAGTTTGGGAACCTCATTGGCATGGATGTGCTGGACTGAAGATATGACATTAGAATCGGTGCTGGTGTTGACTATACATACCCTAAACCTCTTCCAACCTCTAAATGGGATCATCACTGATCACTGGCCTTAACCCAATTTCCCTGACCCCTCTCTTCGCCGATCTTCTTCAGACCAAACATCTGTCCATCGCAGCGTGAAACAAATTCAATTAACTTAATTTCTCTGGGGCAGAGGATTTGAGTGCAAGGCCTCACAAAGCTTTACTGATTGCTCTATGGGATGGGTGCTTAGTTCAGATGTTCTTTCGAGACAGTGAGTCATGGAGGGGTGGCAAGCGCTTGCTACTGTCTCCTTCCTCTCTCATCCCATTGGTTGGTCTTGTCTGCTTCCTATTAGATGTGGTCCTCCAAAAACCTCCAAGGTAGAGTAGGGGAGCTGAACCCAGGGCCCGTCCACTCCTCTCGACTTCCTTTCACTTTTTCTTCTCTTTTTTCTTTGTTGGCTTTTCTTTAAAACCTGGAGAGTGGCAGGTGAAGGAGGAGGCCTCCAGCAGCAGCAGCAGCATCAGGACAAGTCAGACATGGCTGCACCCCAGTCCGGGGGGTCTCCCATCGAGTGAGGAGCAGGTCCCAGGCTGACTCCCCTGGAAGGGACCTGCGGGGTATGCCAAGGCTCCAAGATTGCAGCTAGGCCCGGATGCCTGAAGGAGAAGGTAGGACAAAATGGACGGATGGCAGATTTGCGGCAGCATCTAGAGGAGCATCAGATGAGGTACAGGAGGCCTCTCCTAGACCAGTGAAAAATTAGCATCCAGTGGCCCAGCATGGCAATCTTAAAATCATAGAATCTCTACAGTGTGGAAACAGGCCATTTGGCCCAACAAGTCCACACCGACGCTCCAAAGAGTAACCCATCCAGACCCATTCCCATACTACTCTAGATTTACCCCTGACTAATGCACACATCCCTGAACACTATTGGCAATTTAGCATGGCCAATTCGCCTAACCTGAACATCTTTGGATTGTGGGAAACCCATGCAGACACAGGGAGAATGTGCAAACTCTACACACTTAGTTGCCCGAGGCTGGAATTGAACCTGGGTCCCAGGCACTGTGAGGCAGCAGTGCTAACCACTGAGCCAACGAATCATCCATATGCTGTTCTTTGGCAGAGCCTTCCAGCAGTCTCATGGCAGTCTCATCCCTGCATGTCCCGGCATGGCGCTCTTGTCCCGGAATCGTGGTCTCCTCCCGTCTGCATCATCAAGGTATTCAACTGTTCCTGAATCAGCTTTCTCTAAGCCACCAAGGATGTGTGGCAACTTCTCGCTGTAAAGGTACATGGGACAATAAAATTCTATTCTATTATGTCAGGAGGAAGTCCCAAATTGGACTCTTTCAGAATGTCACATGGCAACTCAAGAAGGTCAGTGAATGGGAACAACAGACCATTAACTGTCGAAATTAAACGCAACCGTTCCCAGAGGATCAATGACCTTCAAGAAGCGAAAGGGAGGACTGCAGATGCTAGCAATCAGACTCAAGATTAGAGTGGCAAAGCACAGCAGGTCAGGCAGCATCCGACGAACAGGAAAATCGACTTTTCGGGCAAAAGCCCTGATCTTGACCTTCAAGAAGCATTCAGGCTCAGGGAGATTTCCTGAGGAAATCCCTGAATTGTGACCAGGGATGGAAAACCTAACCATCAAGGCCATCTGTTAACCCTAATTGCTTTTGTTTAACGGTTTCCTACCTCTGACCGTGTTCTCCTCTCCTTCAAACAGTCAATGTTGATGCACTGAAGCATATCAAGGAACAGCTTGATAATGCCAGCACGGCTTACAAAGGCGTGTGTTAGCACAACACCAGGCTGACAGACGAACACTGTGTCACAATTAATGTGCCATGGAGATCCCGCAGACGTGTCAACACCTTTTTGAACAGAAAGGCCACACATGCTTGAGGGGAACCTTAACACGGGTGAAGAGAGAGGTCCCTTATGTAAACTCTGGCACTGTAATTGGAACCAGGTCAGTGAGGTGATTGAAAGAGTAATTGAAAATCTATGCCCCACAGCCTGAATGCTTTGCAAATGTTGTGATGGCAGTCACAACTGATAGTCCCCTACTTCCTAAGCATCCACAGTTTGATTCATTCTCAATTAATGGGCGAGTTTAGCTGGGGAATCTGTCTTTCTAGATTGGTATTCAATGGAAAGTTGATATAACATATATTTTACCATCGACTCGGTTGATCGATATGCTTATTTTCACCTCAATATTATCTTCTTATTGCATTCCCCATCTGTTTAAAATCTTTTTTTTAGTTGCTGTAGATTGCATTGATAATTAAACCTCTCCAGTTGTCAATAGACAGTTCCTACTGTTTAATCTTCCCAAGGCATCAGGATTAACATATTAAAATAATTGCTTCAGCCCCTGGTTGTGCACATATATGCAATGATACACTGTGTGAAGAACAAGTTCCTGTTTGCTGAGTTTAACTTTAACTGAATACAGCAAGGGAGCACAGTGGAAGGCTCACTTTGTTTCATTGACCTCTTTATGAGCTTCCAGTAAATTATTCTTCCTCTCATCTCTTGTGTCTGAAGTGTCTGCTTGTTTACTTGGCCAAAGTCAAAATATTCACATGACATAGGGTTATAGTCCAACAGGTTTATTTGAATATGCAAGCTTTCAGAGCAACCACTCCAGCCTCAAAGTTAAAAATCACACAACACTAGGCTATAGTCCAACAGGTTTAATTGGAAGCACTAGCTTTCAGAGCGTCGCTCCTTCATCAGGTGGTTATGGAGGCCACACTTGTAAAACACAGAATTTATAACAAAAGTTTACAGTGTGATGTAACTGAAATCATACCTTGAAAAATACCTTGATTGTCTGTTGAGTCTTTCATCTGTTCAAATATCATGATAGTTTCACTTCTTTCATGTGTAAATCACAAAACTGTTTTTTAAAGGTTCCATTCTCAGATTAACTGTAACAATTGGTGTTAGCTAGACAATATGTTGAAGGTGTTAGCCCCCTGTGTTCTCTGTCTATGCCACAATGTTTAAATTGCTTCTAATTTAAGAAGTGAGATAACAGAGTTTTACATGAATTCATGCAGTTTTTGAGCAAAGTACAATGTAACTCTGCAAGTACAAATTCACCCCCACAAAATATATGTACATGTGTGTATGTGGGTCTTTGTGTGTATGTGTGTGTGTGTCCGTCCGTCTGGGTTGGGGGGTTGTGAGTGTGAGACAGAGTGTATATGTGTGTGTATGTGAGTGTAGAGTATCTTAAGTCTGTGAGGGGGTGCATGTGTGAGTGTGGGAGTGTGTGTGTATGGGGTGGGAGGTTGTGAGTGTCTGTGAGAGAGAGTACATATATGTGTGTGTGTGTGTGTGTGTGTAAGTGTAGAGTGGTCTACGTCTGAGTGCCTAGTGTTGTGTGATCTTTAACTTTGTACACCCCAGTCCAACACCAGCATCTCCAAATCATGACTCCATCCTCAGACAGCTAGTAAACAGATGTTGAGTTCAGAAAGGAATCATGTGTTGGTACAGTCCTGGTGGTCTAAAGAGCCTTCTCCTTTCCTGTACTATTCTTGGCTGTAGTAACAACAGCTTTCTTCAAATCAGAATGATTTCTTTCAGTTGGCATTTTAATATTTGCCACTGTAATATTGTGGCTTTGTGCATAATGCCTCCTGGGTGAATGGGACATGGAAGTGGCGTAGAGAAAATAAAAGGCAAGGAGGCAATGGAAGTGATATGAAGCCAATACAGTGGTTCGAAAGAGACATTTCAATAGAGTCATTAAGATGCACAGCATGGAAACAGACTGTTTGATTCAATTTATCCATTCTGACCAGATATCCGAAATTAATCCAATCCTATTTGGCCCATATTCCTCTAAACCCTTCCTACTCATAAACCCATCCAGATGCCTTTTAAATGTTGTCATTGTACCAGCCTTCACCACCTTCTCAGGGAGCTCATTCCATACACACACCACCCTCTGCATGAAAAAGTTGCCCCTTCATATCCTTTTAAATCTTCTATCATCTTTTATTTCAAAAATATACTTTACTCCTAAAAAAATCTTTGTATATATACACACATGATCACAAAAACAGTTCAGTTTTGCACAGTTGCATATCAAGTAATTAAACAAAACATTGGACTTTCATTCTGTCCTAAAAGCCAAAGTACTCTTTTACACATACAACATTTAAAGTACTGGGGGGGGGGGGTACTGGGGGTGCGGGGGGGGGTGTCTGGTACTGAATGAGCCCCCTGTTTACCTTCAGCAGGATGATCTCAGAAAGACCTCAATGGTCTTTCCCCACTGCCCCTCAGCACGTAATCCAGGGCCTTAGAATGTGCCAATCTGCAACACTCAGTTGAGGCCAATTCCTTGCAGTGGAAGACCAACACATTTCGGGCAGACCAAAGAGCATCTTTCACCAAGTTGATGGTCCTCCAGGCGCCGTTGATGCTTGTCTCAGTGTGCATCGCGGGGAACAGACCGTAGAGCACAGTGTTCTGCGTCACAGAACTCGACACAAACCATCTTCCTCAAGATATCTAGGAGGAGCTGTGTGACAGTCTCAACCACCATCCCCCACCCCACAGCCACTCTGAGGGCAGCAGGCGGTAACACAGACCGACCAAGCATACATAAAGGATCTCACCACCAACCAAGCGATGTCTTGGTGCTTGTTAAATCATGTACTCTTCCACGGTTAAAGAAGTCAGGCCTGAATCCATGATTATGATCCCATCCCATTAAACCTACTGGGATTTGCACATCTCACTTTACCATAGCGAACCTCGTTAATATTAATTGGTGTGAACTTTGGGTTAGCAGTCCATTGCAATGGAAAACATTGTAACAAAGGGGGATGAGAGTGTAAAGTTTATGATACTGGTAATCGAAGGCCCTGAGCTAATTAGCCCAAGAACATGATTTAAAATCTCAGCATTAAAGCTCTAGAGATTGAATTCAAAAGAACAAATTTGCATTTA
The DNA here is from genome assembly GCF_047496795.1 of Chiloscyllium punctatum. Classification (NCBI taxonomy): domain Eukaryota; kingdom Metazoa; phylum Chordata; class Chondrichthyes; order Orectolobiformes; family Hemiscylliidae; genus Chiloscyllium; species Chiloscyllium punctatum. Next base: position 107,509,371 of record NC_092748.1, read on the forward strand.
AATCGAGCTGCTCAGAGTACCACAAAGAACTTCACAGCCAATGAAGTATCATGTTGGTGTGTAATCACTGCTATCATGTGGCAAAATCAAAAGCCAAATTACACAAAGACCCACACAGGCTGATTAGATTAGATTAGATTAGATTCCCTGCAGCATGGAAACAGGCCCTTTGGCCCAACAAGTCCACACCGAACCTCCAAAGAGCAACCCACCCTGACCCATTCACCCCTAACAAATGTACCTAACACTACGGGCAATTTAGCATGGCACATACCCTGCACATCTTTGGATTGTGGGAGGAAACCGGAGCACCTGGAGGAAACCCATGCAGACACGGGGAGAATGTGCAAACTCCACACAGTCACCCAAGGTGAGAACTGAACCCGGGTCCCTGGCGCTGTGAGGCAGCAGTGCTAACCACTGAGCCACCGTGCCACCCGTGGTGCCATTGTGCTCATGCCACTGCACTATTAATACAGAGGGCAAGACTCATGCTCTGAGGGACACATTCAAAGATCACGCCAGCACTTGGATCAAATCTGGAATTTAACATGCTACCAACAGTGACCATACCAATTAGAATCATAGAGCCACAGAGGTATACAGCATGGAAACAGACCTTTTGGTCCAACTTGTCCATGCTAGCCAGATATCCTAACCTAACCTAGTCCCATTTGCTTGCATTTAGCCCATACCCCTCTAAACTCTTCCTATTCATCTACCCATCCAGATGCGGTAATTGTACCAGCCTCCACCACTTCCTCTGGCAGCTCATTCCATACACGCACAACCCTCTGCACGAAAATGTTACCCCTTAAGTCCCTTTTATATCTTTACCCTCTCACCCAAAACCTCTGCTCTCCAGTTCTTGACTCCTCCAACCCTATCCATGCCCCTCAAGGTTTTTATAAACCACTATAAGATCACCTCTCAGCCTTTGATGCTCCAGGGAAAATAGCCTCTCCTATAGGTCAAACCCTGCAACTTTGCGACATCCCTGTAAATCTTTTTCTGAACCCTTTCAAGTTTTGTAACATCCTTCCCGTAGGAAGGAGACCAGAATTGCATGCCAGATTCCAAAAGTGGTCTCACCAACATGCTGTACAGACATTGCAACATGACCTCCCAACTCCTATATGCAATGCTCTGACCAATAAAGGAAAGCATACCAAATGTGCTCTTCACTGTCCTATCTACCTGCGACTCTATTTTCAAGGAACTATGAAACTGCACTCCAAGGTCTCTTTGTTCAGCAACACTCCCAAGGACCTTACCATTAAGTGTATATGTCTGGCTAAGATTTGCTTTCCCAAAATGCAGCATCTCACATTTTTCTCAATTAAACTCCATCTGCCATTCCTCAGCCCAACAGCCTATTTGATCAAGATCCCATTGTAATCTGTGGTAACCTTCTTCACTGTCCACTACACCTCCAATTTTGGTGTCATCTGCAAACTTACCAACTATACTTTTTATATAAATTATAAAAAGTAATGGACCCAGCACTGATCCTTGTGGCACTCCACTAGTCACAGGCTTCCAATCTGAAAAGCAACCTTCTACCACCACCTTCTGTCTTCTATCTTTGAGCCTGTTTTGTATCCAAATGGCTAGTTCTCCCTGTATTCCAAGAGATCTAACCTCGATAACCCGTCTCCCATGGGGAACCTTGTCGAACGTCTCATTGAAGTCCGTATACATCAAGTCTACTGCTCTGCCCTCATCAATCCTCTTTGTTACTTCTTCAAAAAACCTAATCAAGATTGTGAGACATGATTTCCCACGCTCAAAGCTATACTGACTATCTCTAATCAGTCCTTGCCTTTCCAACAACTTGCCCACCACCGATGTCAGGTTCACTGGTCTATAGTTCCCTGGCTTGTCCTTACTCCCTTTCTTCAGTAATGGTGCTACGTTAGCCAACCTCCAGTCTTCTGGCACCTCACCTGTGACTATTGATGATACAAATATCTCAGCAAGAGGCCCAGCAATCACTTCCCACAGAGTTCTCGGGTATACCTGATTAGGTCCTGGGCATTTGTCCACTTTTATGCATTTCAGACACCCATGGACATTTTCCAAGATGCCACCATCTATTTCCCCACATTCTATATTTTCCATGTCCTTCTCCACAGTAAATACTGATGCAAAATACTCATTTAGTATCTCCCTCATCTCCTGCGGCTCCACACATCGGCTGCCTTGCTAATCTTTGACGGACCCTATTCTCTCCCCTAGTTACCCTTTTGTCCTTAATGTATTTATGAAAACCCTTTGGATTATCCTTAACCTATTTGCCAAAGCTATTCATGTACCCCTTTTTGCCGTCTTGGTTACCCTCTTAAGTATACTCCTACTGCCCTTCTAAGGATTTACTTGATTTGTCCTGTCTACACCTGACATATGCTTTTTCTTAACCAAATCCTCAATTTCTCTAGTTATCCACCATTCCCTACTCCTACCAGCCTTTCATTTCACCCTAACAGGACCGTACTGTCTCTGGATTGTTGGTATCTCATTTCTGAAGGCTTCCCATTTTCCAGCTGTTTCTCCATCTGCGAACATCTGCCCCCAGTCAGCTTTTGAAAGTTCTTGCCTAATTCCGTCAAAATTTGTCTTCCTCAAATTTAGAACTTCAACCTTTAGAGTTGTCATTAAAAAAAAACTCTTTGGTTTACTGATGTCCTTGAGCAGAAAGAAACCTGCCATCTTTACCTAGTCTGATCTATACGTGACTCTCAACCTACAGAGAATTGTTGAGCTCTTATCTATCCCCAGAACTGGCTGAGCAAGTCATAACTTTCAAGGGCAATAAGGGGTGACCCATTTAAGACAAGGCAGCATGGTGACTCAGTGATTAACACTGCTGTCTCACAGTACTAGGGACCCGTGTTCGATTTCACCCTCAGGTCACTGTCTCTGTGGAGTTCACATTCTCCTGTATCTGCGTGATTTCCTCTGCGTGCTCCACTTCCCTCCCACAATCCAAAGATGTGCAGGATAGATGGATTGGCCATGCTAAATTGCTCATTGAGTCCAGGGATGTTTAGGTTTGGTGGATTAACCATGGGGAATGTGGGGTAACAGGGATAGGATAGGAGGGTGGATCTGGGTGAGATGCCCCTCAGAGGGTTAGTGTGGACTCGATGGGCTGAACGGCCTGTTCTGCACAGTAGGGATTCAATGACAAATATAGAACTGCATGGCACAGAAATAGGCCGGTCGGCCCATGAGGTTGTGCTGAATATGGAGCCAAATTAAAGTAATCCCGGAATAAAATCCAAAGGAGCTGCAGATGCTGTAAATCAGAAACAAAACCAGAAGTTGCTGGAAAAGCTCAGCAGGTCTGGCAGCATCTGTGAAGTGAAATCAGAGTTAATGTTTTGGCTCTGGTGACCTTTCCCCTGAGGGTTCTCTTCACAGATGTTACCAGACCTGCTGAGCATTTCCAGCAACTTCTGCGAATCCTGAAGAAGGGTTACATCTGAAAGGTCGACTTCTCCCCCTCCTGATGCTGCCTGACATGCTGTGTTCTTCCAGCCTCCTGCTTGTCCACCTTGGATTCCAGCCTCTGCAGTTCTTTTTGTCTCTGCTGTGATTCTCCAGCAACTTCTGCTTTTGTCAACTAATCCTTGGATGCTGCCTGAACTGCTGTGCTCTTCCATGACTACTAATCCAGAACTAATCCTTTCCGCCTGCCCTTGGTCCAGATCCCTCCACTCTGTGCATATGGATGAGGAGGAGATTCTTTTCTAAGAGAATAGTGAATATATGGAATTCTTTGCCCTGTAAAGTAAAGAATTCTTGTTGGGTCATTAACTAGATTCAAGGCAGAGAGAAATAGATTTTTAATCAGTAAGGGGACCAAAGGTTATGAGGGAAAAAGCAGGAAATTGGAGATGAAGACAGCCATGATCTCACTGAATGGTGGAGCAGGATAGATGGGCTGAATGGCCTGTGTAGGCTCCGAGATATTATTCTCTTATGGATGGGCAGCAAATGTTGGGCTAATCAGTGGCAGATCCCATAAAAAGCTGCAAGAGAAAGATTAAATGATGTGTTTTTCCTTTCAGTTCATGTTGATTTAGTGACCAACATTGCCCAGGATGAAAAGAGAAACTGGAATCAATAAAAGTGCTTTTGAAGTTGATGACTGTTGGGTAAAATCCAATTGGAATGCTATTGTCCTTTAGAGAAACCAATTTTTCACCTGTGTCCAGTACGGGCTGTTTGTGACTTCAGTCCCTCACCAACCTGCATTGATTTTTTGCCTATCTCTCTGGAGTGGGCCAGTATGGCATTCAATTTAATCAAAGGGATGATTCATCTTCAGCCTCTCGGGCCATCGAACAATAAATGCTGATTCCTCCTGTGGCAAACACAGCCTCTAACGTTATTGAAATAAGATTGACAAGCTGTTGTCAATAAACTCCTGCTGTGCTCAAAACTGTGGGAATTAGATTAAGTTAAAAATCACATAATACCAGGTTATAATCCAACAGGTTTATTTGGAAGCACTAGCTTTCAGAGCGCTGCTCCTTCATCAGGTAGCTGTATCTTATGATCCTGCTCCACAGCTATCTGATGAAGGAGCAGCGCTCCAAAAGCTAGTGCTTCCAAATATAACCTGATGTTTGTGTGATTTTTAACTTTGTCCATCCCTTTCCAACACCAGTACCTCCATATCATTGAAATTAGATTAGTCACACTCTTGCTATCCGCTAGCTAACTGCAATTCAGGCTCCCGTATGCTGTTTGGAAAGGGGCAAGAATGGATCAGAGATGGTGAATATACCTCACTGAATCCATAGGTTGGCAATCCAAGTTTAGATGGTGTGCTTCTTTTGCCCGCAGTTTAGGATTTTGAGAGGAAGTACACTGAAAATGCAAGAGATAACTTCTCTTTGTCTTTAAGAATCCCTAAACCTAGAAAACAAATTACTGCTCCGGACAATCACACTAAACATTCAGATCTACAAATTAGGAGGAGGAAACTCAGTCCATCAGTTTTCTGCTAGCCCAGAAAGTGCAATCCAGCCTAACCCTACTTTCCACTCTTTCTTCTTAGCCTTGTACATGATGACATGTAGAGATATTCAAGAATTTTTCACTGTTATGAGGAATTCAGCCTCCACCAGCCTTTCCTGACCCTCCTCGAAGTAAAGGAAAATTGTCAACTTCTACATAGATCTCCCACCTATTTATTTTAATCTATATCTGCTGTTTATTAACCTCCTAGCAGGGAACATGCAAATGATAATGTCAGAGTCATAGAACACAAAAACAGACCATTCAGCATAACTCATCCAGGCTGACCAGTTTTCTGAAACTGAACTAGTCCTGTTTGCCTGTGTTTGGCTCATAACCGCTCTCAGCCTTTGCTATCTATGAACCTGTCCAAATGTCTTTTGAATGTTGTAATTGTACCCACCTCTACCACCTCCTGTTCCATACATGCACCAGCCTCTGTGCAAAACAGTTGCTCTTCGGGTCTACTTTAAATCTTTCCCCTCTCATATTAAACCCCTCTAATATTGGACTCCTCGACCCTGGGGAAAAGACCTTGGCTATCCATGTTATCCATGCCCCTCATGATGTTATAAACCTCGATAAGACATAGATCCCTCCTGCTCACTCTACTTTAGTCTTTGATAATTTTACAATTAAATCTCTTTTAGCTGTCTCTGTTTTAATAACAGTAAACTTGGTGTATTCATTCTTGCCTCATGGTTAAAATTCTCAATCTTTCACAACTGTGGGGAATACAGCCTCTCAGCATCAACCTTGATAGACTCTCTAACGATTGATACATTTTTAATTAGAGCACTTGTAGACATATTAAAAAATAACAAAATATTCCAGAAACTCAGTTAGTGAAGCATTCTAACTTTCACTCGTGTTTCTATTTATTCACAAAGTGAAATGTTACAGGCACGTATTGTCTAATAGACAATAGACTATAGACAATAGATGCAGGAGTAGGCCATTCTGCCCTTCGAGCCTGCACCACCATTCAATATGATCATGGCTGATCATCCTTAATCAGTATCCTGTTCCTGCCTTATCTCCATAACCCTTGATTCCACTATCCTTGAGAGTTTTATCCAACTCCTATCCTCGAGAGCTCTATCCAACTCTACCTAACTCAAGCAGTTAAGTTTCAATAAGTGCACCTTTATATATCGTGACAATGCTGCTCCTTTAACAGGTTTATGCTGTCCTTGAGAATGCTTTCAAGTTTAAAAAAACACTTATACAATGAAAGGGGGGTGTGGGGTGGGAGGTTGGCCAGTTCTCCCAGCTCAGTTTCTCACTGGTTTGCTTTGGTTTTACCAGTCTGGTCATTCACAGTCAGAGTTGAACACTGTGATGCTGGAAAAGAACATCTGGTCAGGCAGCTTCCAAGGAGCAGGAGAGTCGACGTTTCGAGTGAAGATCTTATGCTTGAAACATCAACTCTCCTGCTCCTCGGATGTGCTTGACCATTGTGCTCTTCCAGCATCACACTCTTCAATGCTGATCTCCAGCAACTGCAGTCCTCACTTTTCCCACCGAAAGCAGCCAGCCAGTTTTGAGGCTGCTGGTCCAAGAAACAGTGACATGGAGGAAGGTGATACATGCTGAATCTCTCTTGTGAGACCCTGTGTTGGACTTTATATTTTTGTTTGCCAAGAGGCATTTATGGGAATTGTTACATGCATTTGGAACAGCATTGTTAAGATAGGATAATCTGTTGGGTTTTTGGATAGGTTGTTATTCTATACTCTGTTCTCTTTTTTTTGTGTTTCATTCAGTAATCTTGCAAATAAATTGTGTTTTGCTTAAAACCAAGTGGTTAGGCCAACTGCATCACCCCTGGAATATCCACTCTAAACCTGCTTAAAACAACTGGAAAAGTTAGGGTCCAGGGCTACTTTCTTGAAATGTTTTGAGGGGGTCTGGGCTGGTCCATAACATTATGCTCATGTAAAACCTCTATGAATGCTGGCCAGCTGGATTTTATTAAACAATTATTACACAATCAATATATAATATTCATTAATTGTTCTTTTATGGGATATGGTCATCGCTGGAAGGGCCAGCGTTTATTAGGTGAAAGTGAGGACTGCAGGTGCTGGAAATTAGAGTCGGGAGTGTGGTGCTGGAAAAGCACAGCAGGTCAGGCAACATCCGAGGAGCAGGAGAGTCGACTATTCAGGCAAAAGCCTTTCATCACGACCAACAATAATTGCTCATCTCTAATTACCCATGCACAAAGTGGCTGGATATACCAGTTAAGTGGGCAGTTAACAGTTAACCACCTCGCAATGGTTCTGACCAGGTAAGGATGGCAGATTTCCTTCTTGGAAGGATGTGAATATGAAGATATTAAATGAAACACAGGTTTGATTTGGTCTTAAACGCTTACCAGAAAACAAAAGCTTGCACAACACCAGACATAAATTATCAAACTATCCTAACTATGGAGCTCAGTGCCACTGATAGAATAATTAACTGAAAGTAGTTGTGTCCTGCTCCTGAGCCAAGCAGAGTGGAAAGGTCCTCAGCTTGATGTGTGTTCAGTTTTGCGATCTCTGCTAAGGCATTATTTTAGGGGCCTACAGCAGTTCTTGGAATAGAGGAGGAAATTATCAGTCAAAATTCCCCCGCCTTAAAATGTAGTTCATCAAGGCTCCTCAGCCAGCATCGTCCAAACCCAGAACCACTTCCATCTAGAAGGACAAAGGCAGCAGATACACAAGAACACCACCACCTTCAAGTTCCCCTCCAAGCCACTCACCATCCTGACTTGGAAATATGTCGCCATTCCTTCACTGTCACTGGATCAAAATCCTGGAATTCCCTCCCTAAAGGCATTGCGGGCCAACCTACAGCACATGGACTGCAGCGGTTCAAGAAATAAAATGATGGCCAGCCAGCAATGTTGACATCCCAGAGTGAATAACAGAAAAATCACAGGAAGTAGGACTAGGCCTTAAGGCTTTTTGAGTCTGCTCTGTCATTCATTAAGATTACGTGTCACGCTACTTCATAGAACATCGAACAGTACAGCACAGGCACAGGCCCTTCAGCCTACCATGTCTGTGCTGACCATGACGTCATTCAAAACTAATCTCATCTGCCTGCACATGGTCCATATCCCTCTATTCCCTGCCTGCTCATGTATCTGTCTAAATGCCACTTAAACTTGGCTATCAAATTTGCTCCTACCATCTTCCCTAGCAGTGTGCTCCAGGTACCCACCACCCTCTGTGTAAAAACTTCCCTTGCACATCTCCTTTAAAGATTTCCCCTCTCACCTTAGCCCTATGCCCCTAGTACTTGATGTTTTCACTCTGGGACAAAGACCCTGACTATCCAAACTATCCGTGTCTCTCATAATTTTACAAAATTCAACCAAATCCTCTCTCAGCCTCCGACACTCAAGCAAAAACAATCCGAGTCTGTCCAACCTTTACACTCTCCAGCTCCACTTTCTTGCCCTACCCTCATATTCAGTGGGTCCTTCCATGCCCAGAAAGGAAATGTTCACTGTGGTCACTCTGCCGTTTGTGACTTGAGTGAAATTTGTCAGATTTCGTGTGTCTACAATTCTACTCAAGCTTGGTGTGCTATTCGTTTGAGATTCAAGAATGAGGTATTGTTTTTGGGTGTGTGGTGGTGGGGGGCACTGACTCTTTGACTGCAGCAGATTCTCACCAAAAAGATATTTCATTGAGAAAGAAAGCAAATACAAAATTGATGCACCCTTCATAACTAACTAAGGAAGTTAAAGAAAAGGCATATAATGCTCACTAAGTACAGTGGCTCAGTGGTTAGCAAGGCTGCCTCATAGTACCAGGGGCCAGGGTTTGATTCCACCCTCGGGTAACTGCTTGTGTGGAGTTCTCCCCAATATCTGCATGGGTTTCCTCCTACAGTCCAAAGATGTGCAGGTTGGATGGATTTGCCAGGCTAAAATTTGCCCCATAGTGTCCAGGGATTTGCAGGCTTGTGGATAAACTGTGGGAAATGCAGGGTAATGTGGGATGGGTCTCGATGGAAAGCTCTTTGGAGGTTCATTGTAGGCTTGTTGGGCCAAATTGCATACTTCCTCACTGTAGGGATTCTGTGAATAAGAAATTAGAAATCCAAATGGAATGTTGGGCTGTATTTTAAGGGGAATGGAGCATAAAAGTCTGGCAACTCTGCCTCAGCAGAGATTGGAAATCTGAACAGGATATTAGAGAAGTATGGTCTCACCAAAGTGCTCCCCCAAGTCCCTCCTCCCTACCTTTTATCTTAGCCTGCTGGACACACTTTCCCCATTCCTGAAGAAGGGCTGATGCCCGAAACGTCGATTCTCCTGTTCCTTGGATGCTGCCTGACCTGCTGCGCTTTTCCAGCAACACATTTTCAGTGCTGAAGAGCTAATGAGCCAATTAAACTGAACAATAAATACTTCAATAAAATGGCTTCAGCTTCATTTAATTCAAGCAGTACAATTTGGAAACAGGACAAGGGTGACACCGCATTAAATATATGATATATTTATTTCAGTCAATGTGTATTAACCATCTGATGTGATGCACAGTTTTAAGATCTCCCCAAACTTGGGACCTTCTAAATTTAATTTTTCACGTTTCTAAATAATTGACATTTGTGCCATTTCATGCTTAATTAGTATTCAGATGTCTTAAAAATAAAGAACAGATATGAAAAAAGGTACTTTGTAACCATTGAAGTTAAAGTGTAGGCACAATGTAATGCAGGAAAGTCAGTATCTAGTTGAATACATTATAATCCCAGAAACCACTAACTGATGTTGGCATAAGAACATGGTGGCTCAGTTGTTAGCACTGCTGCCTCACAGCGCCAGGGACCCGGGTTCAATTGCCGCCTTGGGCAACTGACTGTGTGGAGTTTGCTCATTCTCCCCATGTCTGCGTGGGTTTCCTCCGGGTGCTCCAGTTTCCTCCCACAGTCCAAAGATGTGCAGGTCAGATGAATTGGCCATGCAAAGTTGCCCATAGAGTTAGGTGCAGGCATAAATGTAGGGGAATGGGTCTAGGTGGGTTGCTCTTCAAAGGGTCGGTGTGAACTTGGTGGGCTGAAGGGCCTGTTTCCACACTGCAGGGAATCTATTCTAAGAACCAGGAGCAGAATAAGTCATTCAGCTCCTTCAGCCTACACTGACACTCGATATAATCATGGCTGATCTCATTGTGGCCTTACCTTTCCTGGAAGGTTCATTTCCAGATGTTTTGTCACCGTACTAGGTAACCTCTTCAGTAAGCCTCTAGATGAAGCACTGCTGATGATTCCTGCTTCCTATTTATATGTTTGGGTTTCTTTGGGCTAGTGATATCATTTCCGATGATGACGTCATTTCCGGTGGTGACGTCATTTCCTGTTATTTTTCTCAGGGGGTGGTAAATCCAGTCCGACTCAATGTATTTTTTGATAGAGTTCCAGTTGGAATGCCATGCTTCTAGGAATTCTTGTGCCTGTCTTTGTTTGGTTTGTCCTAGGATGAATGTATTGTCCCAGTTGAAGTGGTGTCCTTCCTCATCTGTATGTAAGGATACTAATAAGAGAGGGTCATGTTGTTTTGTGGCTAGTTGATGTTCATGTATCTGGTGGCTAGCTTTTTGCCTGTTTGTCACAATGTAGCGTTTGTTACAGTCCTTGCACGGTATTTTTAAAATTATATTAGTTTTGCTTATTGTCTATATAGGATCTTTCACGTTCATTAGCTGCTGTTTTAGTGTGTTGGTGGGTTTGTGGGCTACCATGATGCCGAGGGGTCTGAGTAGTCTGGCAGTCATTTCCCAGATGTCTTTAATGTAGGGGAGAGTGGCTAGGGCTTCTGGATGCGTTTTGTCTGCTTGATTGGGTTTGTTGCTAAGAAATCTGCGGACTGTGTTCGTTGGGTACCCATTCTTTTTGAGTACACTGTAGAGGTGATCTTCCTCTGCTCTGTGTAGTTCCTCTGAGCTGCAGTGTGTGGTGGCTACCTTTCCTGTCTACCCTCCATATTTGTTTACTCCCCTACAGGTCATAAATCTGTCTAACTCAACCTTGATTATATTCAATGACCTGACCTCCAGAGGAAGAGAATTTTAAAGAGTAACAACCCCCTGGGAGACACAGTTTCGTCTCATCTCTGCCTGAAATAGGAGACCCCTTCTTTTGAAAGTGTGCCCTCTTGTTCCAGATTCTGCGAAGAGGCAAATTTTCTCTCTGTCAAGCGCCATCAGAATTACATGTTTCTTAAAGGTAAGATGCCTCTAAACTCCAAAAGGTACAGGCCCAACATGATCAATGTTCCCTCATAAACCAACCTCTCCATCCCAGGCCTCAATCCTCTCTGAACTGCTTCCTGTGCAATTATATCCCTCCTCAAACCAAAGCTGTACAAAATCCTGTAGGCATGGACTCACCAATGCCCTGTTCAGATGAAGTGAAGCCACCCTACATTTACGCTCTATTTCCCTAAAATACAACTCAATACACCGTTTCAAGTCCTAATGACTTATTGAGCATCGTATGCCTTTTCTTTGAATTTGAGCCCGTCTGTAAATTCCTTAGTTAGATATCCATTTCACTGATGCTTTCTTTCTCAAATGGAATGTTTTTTTGGTAAGAGTTACAAAATATCTCTTGAAAGGCTGTAACTGTTCTCGACTGTCTTATTTCCCCATTCTACTTTTTGTAATCTGTCTTCATTCCTTACAGACATGAATCTCAGACCCATATTTCTCACCACTGAGTTGAATGTGAAGTTCTTGAACATGACAACTGCTCTTTCCGAGGAGATACTTTAGAATAAGATTATTAACTAACACTGTCTCATTACACATTTTCATTAAAATAATACATTCCGTAGTTGGTTCCAGATGCATTCTAAGAAATTAGAGAACATAATCTCAGAATAAAGAGTCCCCCAGTTAGGACAGAGCTGAGAAAGAATTTCATTCTGGAGAGGGTAATGAACCTTTGGAATTCTTTATTGTGCAGTCTGTAGAGGCTTAGCCATCAAGTATATTCAAGGAAGAGATAGATTTTTAATCAGTAAAGGAATCAAGTACAGTCAGTTCTTCTAATAACACGATGGTGCCGTTCTTGTGCAACCCCATGTCGTAGAAACATCACGCTCTAGAAACTGCGTTTAATGTGCTGGCAATGTAATCACATTACAGCCAACACACATTTTAAAAGTTCATACTTTACAAATAGTGTCTCAAATTCATCAATCACGTTACAGCAAATTCGGGTTGAGGAAAGACACATTATAGCAGAAGAACCTGTACTAGAAATAAAAAGGCAGAAAATTGGAGTTGAGGATTATCAGAACAGCCATGATTCCATTGAACAATGGAGCAGATGTGATGGGCTGAATAGCCTACTTCTGCTCCTATGTCTTGTACAAAGCCTCCCATACTCTAGGCTATCTTTCAAAATCAATTTCTCTGAGCTAGATGGAGATTAAAATTTCCCATGATTGTGATGATATCTTTCTGCATTATTTCCTTATTTCCCAGTTTATTCTCTGTCTTTCTGTGTAGCTACTCTCTGCCTGCCTGTAAACCGGAGCCACCTGTGAGTTCTTCTCTATCCTATTTGTAACTCCACCCAAACTGATTTTACATTTTTACCTTCCAATCTTGGAAAGGAGGTTTTGTGGAACAGTACTGTTACTAGATTAGTAAGTTAGAGACTAATGATAATATCCTGGGATGTATGGCCAAATCAAACTACAACAGATGGTAAATCCCACAAAGAAATACCAGTAAAACAAACACACACTAATCTGACTCACTCGTTTTTAAATATTGCTGTTTCATCTCTCAGGGAATGAGAGTTCAATTAATAAAGCTGGAATTAAAAGCTCATGTAATGGGAATTTTGATTTGATTCGATTTATTGCAGTCACATGTAACTAAGTACAGTGAAAAGCTTTGTTGTGCAAGCAGTACAGATAGATCGTAGCAAACAAGGACATAAAAATCATAGGGCACTTAGACAGAGCGAGACATACAGGTTACACTGCTAAAGAGATGCACAAAGGAAGATGAATATTAGCAAGATCAACAATATTTGAAATTAAAGAGGTCCATTCATCAATCTAATAATGGTAGGGAATAAACTGTTCTTGAGCCTATTGGTGCATGTGTTTAAGCTTCTGTATCTTCTGCCTTACACAAGAGATCATTACCAGGGTAGGAAGGGTGACCATGAAAACCATAGAGTGTTTTCAGGGCCTTGGTGAGGGCACACCGAGAATGTTGCATGCAGTTTTGGTCTCCTTTTCTGAGGAAGGATGCTTGTGCTGTCAAGGGAATGCAGCAAAGGTTTCTAGGCTGATTCCAGGGAAGGCCGGGTTGATGTATGAGGAGAGATTGACCAGGTTAGGATTGTTTTCACTGGAGTTCAGACAAATGAGGGGGATCTCATAGAGACTTATAAAATTCTGACAGGACTAGACGGGGTAGGTGCAGGGAGGATGTTCCTGCTGGTGAGTGTGTCCAGAACCAGGGCTCACAGTCTGAGGATTCAAGGTGGTCCATTTAGGATGGAGATGAGGAGCCATTTCTCCACTCAAAGTGTTGTGAGCCTGTGGAATTCATTACCACAGGAAGTATTCAAACATTGAATGTACTCAAGAGGCGGCTAGATATAGCATTTGGGGTGAAGGGGATCGAAGGTCATGGGGAGAAAGCAGGATTTGTCTATTGAGTTGGACGATCAGCCATGATCACGATGAATGGTGGAGCAGGCTCAATGGGGTCAAATGGCCTTCTGCTACTCCTATCTTCTATGTTTCTATGATTCTTAGATTAGATTCCCCTACAGTGTGGAAACAGACTCTTCGGCCCAACAGGTCCTCACTGGCCCTCCAAAATGTAACCCAACCAGACTCATTTCCCTCTAACTAATACATCTAACACTATGGTCAACTTAGCATGGCCAATTCACCTGACAGGCACATCTTTGGACTGTGGGAGGAAACTGGAGCACCCGGAGGAAGCCCACACAGACATGGGGAGAATGTGCAAACCCCACACAGTCAGTCACCCAAGGTTGGAATTGAACCTGGGTCCCTGGTGCTGTGAGGCAGCAGTGCTAACCACTGAGCCACCGTGTTGTAAAAACTCATTTGATAAACATAATTTTCTTTACCCAGACTGGACTACATGTAACTTCAGATCACAATTCGCTCTTTCTCCACAGATGTTACCAGACCTGCTGAGTTTCTCTAGCATTTCCTGTGCGTTTGTTCCAGCTAGAACAATCAGTCTGCTGGATAAGGCAATGGTGATCTGCACTCACACACAGGACAAGAATAGGTCAAGGGACCTTACCCTCCCTTTCTAACCACTCCATGTCACCCCAGGAGGCTCCAAACAACATCACATTACAACCTTCTTGACTTAATATTGAGTTCAAAGCCTTCTAATTGTGAACAAACCCCCATTACATCAGTTTCTTTTAGCTTTGCTTGCTACATTCTCTGTCACCATGTCCTCTCTCCCCTCACCCCACAACAGTGGGGACTGTCTGTTCTTTCAAGTTTGGCACTCAGGCACACCACTGTTCTGCCATTCACACACACCGATCACTAAACCATCAACATCCTTTCTTACCCCAGCACTCCAACCTCATGCAACTGCCCCCCCACCCGCAAACTATTGCATAAATGCTGCCCCCCCAACACTTCATGTCAGCAATGATGAAGAGTCATCTAGACTCGAAACGTAAGCCTGCTCTCTCTCTCTCTCCATTGATGCTGCCTGACCCCCTGTGATCTCCAGCATTTGTTGTTTTCGGTGTAGATTCCAGCATCTGCAGTAATTTGCCCCTAAAGTACACTTCACCCTTCACTGTTTTAGTATTGTTAAACATTGGGTTATTGGAACAGAGAAGGCAGTGTTATTTTTAAAGTTGCATTTTATAAATAAATCATAAAGCTATTATACAATCCACATTAATTTGTTTTAAAGATTTTACAAGAGATTGCTCATTTTAAAGCAAAATATTGCATTGATTCAGCATTTAGCTCAGTGCCAGCTCAACTCCAGTTTCTAATATCGAGCAACGTTTTAGTTTTAAATTGCCCTTGCTTTCTTTGCACTGTATTAGCACTGATTTATACGGGCATTATTTTATCATTATATAATCCTATTTTAATTAAAGAAAGTGCAGGAGCTGCAGGGGAGGTAGCAATCCCTCGAGTAAAAGAAAGTTAGTTTAGTTACACTGATGGCATTGCCGTAACTCCAGTGATCAGTCCAGTGTATCATTACACACACTTGCATTAGTGCAGTGCAATTAACATTATGCCAGCTGAAGTACTTTGGAAATCCTCTGTTCGTCCTTTTAAAAGTGGACGAGCTGAACACTTCTGACAACAATCGATAGATTATTTCAGAGAACAGTGGATTGGCACAAAATTAATAAAGGGTTGCTTTTTTCTCGTGATGGCCATCCCATTAGTCTGAATGTGTATAAGACCAATGCATCCTGCGATTCATTGCAAGGAACATTTTGAATTATTCAAATTAAAGTGCTGTATATGCAAATGGTGAGTGGAAATGCAGGTAGAGTAATGAAAAGAGAATTCTGCAGATGCTGGATATCCAAAATACAAAACGGAAAATGCTGGAAAAGAGGGGAAGAATTAATCATCCAATCATCGTTTTCTTCTGCACAGATGCTGCCAGGCCTGACGCAAAATTACAAATACAAATTGCATTTATTTAGCACCTTCATTTCTCCCCCCTTTGATGGGATGTGTGTATCACTGGCAAGGACAGCGCTTGTAGCTACTTCCCAGCTGCCCTTAAACTAAGCAGCTTGTTTAACCATTTCACTGTGCAATTAAGAGTCACATGATCAGGTGCAGACAGCAGATTTACTTCCCAAAGGGACAGTGGTGAACCAGGTGGGTGTTTAATGACAATAACAATGGTATCATGGTCACCACTACTGAGTTGAGCTTTGAATTCCAAATTCACTAATTGAATTTAAATTCCATTAGGTGCCATTTGATCCAGTATCCCCACTGTATTAGTCTGAGGCCCTGGATTTCTAGGCCTGCAATATTACCAAAGTGCCAATGTCATCCCTCTAAAGGCTACTTAAAGACTACGAGAGGAAATTCTAGATCTAAACACCTGGTCATGTGATTAAAATCAGGAATGTTTGAGAAACCTGAGTTACAGAAATGAAGATATCTCAGAACATTGGGCATTCTTGAACTAGGAGACATAGTCTAAAACTAGTGCCAGACCATTTAGGAGGGATATTAGGAAGTACATCTACACACAAAGAATGGAGAGGTTTGAAACACTCTTCCACAAATGGCAGTTGATGTTAAATCTGTTGCTAATTTTAAATCTGAGAAAGACAAGTATTTGTTAAATAAAGGTATTAAGGTCGAAGGAGTTAAGCTATAGATCTCACTTAATGGTGGAGCTGTTCTGTGGGACTAAATGGCTTATTCCTGTTCCCATGGGATTGAAGAAAGCAGCGATCTTTGGGCAGGTCATTTTTTTCACTCTTCCATACTTTGAGCTTGCATTGTCACACGGGGTGAAGTCCATGAAAAATTAGCTTTGAAATTTAACCTTTCTCTCACACATCTCTATGCATTCTAAACTCTCTGCAACCAGTTTCATACGTTTACCACACAGAATTATAACAGTGCAGAAGGAGGCCATTTGGCCAATTGTGCCTGAAGCAATTCTATTATCAAGTGCCAGTTTTCTGCCCTTTCCCCATATCGCTGCATACCACTTCAAATCAAATAATCATCCAATGCTCTCGTTGAATGCATCAATTGAATCTGCCTCCACCAGATTTCCAGTCAATTCACTCCATATCCAAACTGCTTGCTGTGTCAACAAGTTATTTTTCTCACTCCTGCATTGTTTGCACATCTCCTTAAATCCGTGCCATCTCGTTCTTTCCTCTTTTAGGAGCAGATGGGGAGGTTTTATTTTCCTCTCGAACGTGGAACTAGATTCCGTTTGCATGTGGACTGCAGTCAGGACATCCAAATGTTCTTTTGGAATTTGTGATATTGACTGTGCAATTGAACAACTATCTTTTTGCCTTAGTATCACCCCCTTCCTGAGTGAGTGCCTAAACATAAATTTCTTCCTCTGCTTTCTGACTTTCTCTCCTTTTCCTTATCTGTCAACTGTCAGGTCCTTTTATCAACCAGTCAATCACTCTCACTTTCTGCTGAAGTTAAAAAATTGAAAGCTAATTTTTGACGGACAGTACCCCACCCGAATTCAAAAGGCTAGCTCAGATATCCTCTTCCTTTTCTAGACCACATTCCATTTCCCTTCATCCCTTCATCACTAACCATGAACAAAGGCCACTGAGAGTTCATCAAAATTAAATAAAAGAGAGCATCAACCATTCATTTCCAAATTTTATACAAACCTCCCTCGCGACAGTAAACATCTTTGAGTCAGGATGTCCCCAGGTGTAATTAACCTCCAATTGACACCAGGGCAGTAACATAATTAGATCCAACAATATTAAAAAAAAATCAAATTTCCCTGATCAGTATATGAAGATGCTACCACTGCTGCCATTATTATCCTGTTGCTACAAAGAATTCCTCCACTATTTGCTATTTTCCCAGGGTACTAATGGAGGGTAAATGCTGGCCTTGGCAGTGATAACCACCTGCTGAGAATGGTTTTCTTTTTAAATTGTCATGAGCAACTTCCCAGCAATGTCTGACAGTCGACAGATAATAATGAACTGATCCGCAACAGAATCAGTGACTACTATCCACGTGATGCCAATTTGTAAGCCACTTTCCCGTCTCTATGTAATTCTGCTACTTTCAATTGCACGTATTGAGAATACTTAATTCATGTAAAACCAGGCCACTCTGCAAACTTGACATTATGGTAATGCAGCACCACTAGAAGGCTCAGTATTGCACATACCGTAAGGGAAGGGCACACAGCTTGGGTAACAGGAGATGTGTACATGACTGGCAATGGGAATGGTTTAGACCTCGGTGTTTAGTATCTCCTATGAAAGAAGGTTCCATTGATGCTGCCTCATTCTTGTTTAAACAAGGGGTTGAAAAACTCTCGGGGGTTAGCGAGTTTTGAGAAGATTTGTAGCTCAGGTTGAGGTTTTGGATGTAGGTTTGCTCGCTGAACTGGAAGATTCATTTTCAGACATTTCATCACCCTTCTAAGTAACATCTTCAGTGAGCCTCTGGATGAAGCACTGCTGATGATTCCTGTTTCTATTTATATGTTTGGGTTTCTTTGGGGTGGTGATGTAATTTCCTTGGTGATGTCATTTCCGGTTCTTTTTCTTAGGGGGTGGTAAATCGGGTCCATGTCAATGTGCTTGTTGATAGAGTTCTGGTTCTAGGAATGCTTCTAGGAATTCTAGGAATCCACTAGGATACATGAACATCAACTAGCCACAAAACAACATGACCCTCTCTCACTAGTATCCTTACATATGAATGAGGAAGGACACCACTTCGACTGGGACAACACTTGCATTCTAGGACAAGCCAAACAGAGACAGGCATGAGAATTCCTAGAAGCATGGCATTCCAACTGGAACTCTATCAACAAACACATTGACTTAGAACTGATTTACCATCCCCTGAGAAAAAGAACAGGAAATGACATCACCATAGGAAATGACATCACCAAGGAAATGACATCGCCAACCCAAAGAAACCCAAACATATAAGTAGAAAGCAGGAATCATCAGCAGTGCTTCATCCGGAGACTCACTGAAGATGTTACCTAGTAGGGTGACGAAATATCTGAAAATAAACCTTCCAGCTCAGTGAGCAAACCTACATCCATTATCAGGGGTGGGTGAGAATGTGACTTGAGAGTAGAATTAGCTCATAAGATGGAAGCTGAACTAGACCAATCATTGAGGTTGCTCAGCAACCTGAAGAGATCCTGACTGACCTAATCATCCTGATTTCCATTGTTTGCTGCATTTGTCCCCATTATATAGAAATATAGAAGATAGGAGCAGGAGGAGGCCATTCGGCCCTTCGAGTCAGCTCTGCCATTCATCACAATCATGGCTGATCGTCCAACTCAACAGCCTAATCCTGCTTTCTCCCCATAACCGTTGATTGCATTCACCTCGAGTACTATATTTAGCTGCTTCTTGAATGCAATCGATGTTTTGGCATCAGCTACTTCCTGTGGTAGTGAACTCCACAGAATCATCACCCTTGATTCCCGCATTGATTTAAAACATCTGTCCATCTCAGGAGTAAATATATTCATGGCCCAGCCTCGACAGGTCTCTGTAATAAAGAATTTTTTCAGATTTACAACCATCAGAGAAGAAATTTCTCCGCACCTCTGTCTGAAATAGGCCATGATCAGATTGAATGGTGGAGCAGGCCAGAGAGTCTGAATGATGTACTCCTACTCCTGATTTATCTGTTCCTACTCTCTGCCTATGTCAATAGATTATCAAGTCTTGATTGTGTTCAGGTTTCTCAAGTGGAACTTGGCCCCATAGCCTTTCAACTTGGGCAGGAGAGATTAACCACTGAGCCAGTGTAATACTGTGAAATTGTGGAGGAATAAGACGGTGCTATTTTCTGGGTCTGTAGATTGAAAGAAACAAAAATGGCCTTTGGTAGAGTGATATGCCCTTCTTATCTGATGTGGGAGTTTAGGGAGAGTTTACATGTTACTGAGGATTACATCTGCAATAAATGACGTTGGTTGCAACTCCTATCAGATCAAATGGATCAGTTGGAGAGATAATTAGAGGTAATGAGGAATTTACAAGAGAAGTGGATGTGCTGGATTGCAGTTACAGGAAGGGAGAAAAGTTGCAGATACAGTCATATAGATGGGTTAACTGCAGGAAAGGTAAGAGAGGTAGGCAGGTAGTGCAGGAGTCTTCTGTGGCTATCCTCATTTCAAACAAATATGTTGTTTTGGAAAATGTAAGGGGTGATGGATTCTCAGGGGAATGTAGCACAAACAGCCAAGTTTCTGGTAGTGAGACTGGCTCGAATGCAATGAGGGGTATGTCGGGTTCCAAGAGATCAGTTGTGTTAGGAGACTCTCTAGTCCGAGGCACAGACAGACGTTTCTGTGGCCAGCAGTGAAAAATCAGAATGGTGTGTTGCCTCCCTGGTGCTAAGATCAAAGATGCCTCAGAGAGGTGCAGAATGTTCTCAAGGGGGAGAGGAACCAACTGGAGGTTATTGTACATATTGGAAGCAATGACATAGGAAGGGAAAAGGATAAGATTCTGAAGGGAGAATATAGAGAGTTAGGCAAGAATTTAAAAAGGAGATCCTTGAAAGTAGTAATATCTGGGTTACTTCCAGTGCTGCAAGCTAGTGAAAGTAGGAATAGGTGGTTTGAGCAGAGGAATGCATGGTTGAGGAGCTGGTGTAAAGGAGAAGGATCCACATTTTTGGATCATTAGGCTAACATACTGGCAGGGAGATTTGCTAGAGCTTCTCTGGAGGATTTAATCTAGTAAGGTGGGGGTGAGGGGGTGGGACACAGAGAGATAGTGAGGAAAGAGATCAATCTGAGACTGGTACAGTTGTGAAAACAAGTGAGTCAAACAGTCAGGGCAGGCAGGGACACAGCAGAGAACAAGGTAGGGCTGATAAATTAAACTGAATTTATTTCAATGCAAAGGCCTAACAGGGAAGGCAGATGAACTCAGGGCATGGTTAGGAATATGGGACTGGGATATCATAGCAATTACAGAAATGTGGCCCAGGGATGGACAGGACTGGCAGCTTAATGTTCCAGGATATAAATGCTACAGGAAGGTCAGAAAAAGAGGCAAGAGAGATGGGGGAGTGGCGTTTTTGAGAAGGGATAGCATTACAGCTGTGCTGAGGGAGGATATTCCCGGAAATACATCCAGGGAAGTTATTTGGGTGGAACTGAGAAATAAGAACGGGATGATCACCTTATTAGGATTGTATTATAGATCCCCTAATAGTCAGCGGGAAATTGAGAAACAAATTTGTAAGGAGATTTCAATCATCTGTAAGAATATAAGAATGGGAAGAATGTTTGGGACTTTGGATAGTGAAGAGAATGGAGGTGAAAAATCAGGATTTTCACATCTTCTATGTTTGAATCACAAAACGCTATGGGAAGGATTTGCTGCGATATGCATGTTAAGGTAACTGACCAAGGTATCTTGGATGGAATGGTCCTTTGGCAATGTTGAAAGAATACACAGATACTATCATCGAAGAGTGTGGTGCTGGAAAAGCACAGCTGGTCAGACAGCATCCAAGGAGCAGGAGAACCGACATTTTGAGCATAAGCTCTTCATCAGGAATGAAGCCTCATTCCTGATGAGGGGCTTATGAACATAGAACATTGAACAATACAAAGCAGAACAGGCCCTTCGGCCCTCGATGGTGTGCCGACCTGTGAACTAATCTAAGCCCATCCCCCTACACTATCCCATCACCATACGTGTGCTTATCCAAGGATTGTTTAAATCTCCCTAATGTGGTTGAGTTAACTACATTGCCAGGCAGGTCATTCCACACTCTTACCACTCGCTGAGTAAAGAACCTGTCTATAGAACGTATGCTCGAAATGTCGATTCTCCTGCTCCTCAGATGCTGCCTGACCGGTTCTGACTCTGATCTCCAGCATCTGCAGTTCTCACTTTCTCCTAGAAAACACAGATATGTTGGTACATGTGTTCAATAATAATGAAGGTGCTAGAAACAGCAAAAGAAGTGATGCATTGAATATGCAACCTGCAAGACATTGACAAAGGCAACCAACTGTGGTTCTAAGAAGGAGCAGAAAGGGGTAAGAAGTGAGAATCGTGGGCACCATGCCAGACAAGATCAAGGCCTTTTCCATGTATGGCCTTGGGGGGGGGTTTAGCTGTGGAGGAAATGTGGAAGAGAATTCACAGTTTAATAAATAGGTGACATTTTGGAAGCGCTACCTGAGGGAGGTAGTATCATTGGAACAGATGTATTGGTATCACAGCAACTGGGGGATGTTAGTCCTTACAGAATGGGAGGTATAGTCGAGACAGACATGAGATTTGGTGAGCTAATCAGGTCTTTCCAGAAATGTTGACACAGAAGTGAAGGAATGGAGAAGACAGAGAAGTCAGGGACAGGGAATGTGAAACTGAGAGAAGGGTGAAAATTGGAAGTAAAGTTGAAGAAGATTTCGAGCTTAAGGGGAGGGTAGGCTATGACACCAGTACAGTCTGCAACATAGCAGAGTAGGAGTTGACAAAGAGCCATATTAAGCCTGGAACAAGAATGTTTTCCAGTCCCATAAAAGGACAGATATAGCTCAGGCCTATACTATTAAAGTATCATCCTTTCTTAGGAGGAGGCGAAATGACTTGAAGAGAAATTGTTCAAAGAGAACAGATGTGCAGCCAGGATTGAAGGCCTCTGTTCAAGATGGAAGTGGAGAGCCCTCAGACTGTTCTGGTAGGAAATGGAGGTGTAGAGAGATTGGGGACCCATGATGAGGTACTGATTAAGAGAGTCAAGAAATTGGAAACTTTTAAAGTGAGGAAGGCTTCAGAAAAGTCATGGATGTCAAGAGGATGAGGCTGTATAAAAGGGAAAACATTACGGAGTCAAGATGGGAAGAAGTCCACTCAGCAGGCCAGGAACAGGCTCATGAGGGCAGTCTTGTTATTGGGTCTTGAGAAGGAGGTAAAACCTAACTGTACAGGATCTAAAGTGGGAACCATTAAGAAAATATTTTGAGGAGCCATATTCAGAAACATTCAAAATAGTGGCTTGATATTCTGGGTGGTGATGGGATCTTGTTTTGCAAATGGATGAGATGTAACTCTTGCTCTTCAACTCTCTCCCTCCTCACTTTCCAAGGCCCCAAACACTCCTTCAAGGTGAAGCAACTACTTACACATACTTTCTTTTCCATTTTAGTTTACAATATTTGCTGTTCACAATGTGGACTCCTCCACAAAGAGAAGATAAAACGCAGATTGGTTGACGCTTTGCAAAACATCTACATCTGATCCACAAGAATGACGATGAGTTCCCAGTGACCTGCCTCTTTAATTCTCTGCCATGCTCTGCCACTGACATCTCTGAGCTTGACCTGTCTGCATTGTTTCAGTAAATCTCAATTCATGCTTGAGGAACAGCACCTCATCTTCTGATTAGGTTTATCTGGAGTCAACAATGAATCCAACAATTTCACAGGCACAAACTCTGTCCCCATTATATTTATTCCTTGTTCTTGCAAGTTTTGTTTCTCTTGTCTTTGTTAAGAAACATGTTCTAATCATATCTTTCATTTTCTCAGTTTGTTTGTTACCCTCTCTCTTTGGTCCAGTAAAACCAACTCTTCTGTCATTCAATCTCTCTTGCCTTCCACCATTTTCAAAGATCTTGCTGTCCAGTTCAACCTTTTGCATCTCTTACTTGTCCCAGTTCTAATGATTGAATTCATTGATTTGAAACGTTCTTTCTCCACAGCTCCTCAGATGCTGCTTGACCCTGCTGTGCTTTTCCAGCACCACACTCACTTTCTCCACAGCTGTAGCTGATAGGTTGAGCACTTTCTGCATTTAATTCTGATCTCCATGCATCGTTTTCTACTTTTTGAGAACTGAAGGATAATATAGCCAGATGAGGCTGATGCATAAAGGGAAATAGGCTTATCAGTTCCAATGACCTTCTCATGTACTCCTGAAGAGGCTTTCGTTCTTTATGTAAATGTCTCAAGACTTTGTAGAAAAAATACTCCGTGGAGCTATGTGCGACAGATTTACTATTAAATGAGAAGTCTTTGAGAAATTGTTAAGGGAAATTAAAAATTTATCTCTGCAGACACACTGATCTTTTGAACTCAATTCCACTACACAATGAAACACATATTTCACATGTCTGAGAAATAGATGCACAATAGGGAAATATACATAACGAGGTAGCTCCATCAAACTATAAACCTGACATGAAGCTTTAACTGTATTTGGGTCCATGATTTTTCCATTCAGTTAATACCAAATGTCCAAGTTCTTAAAATTAGCTCAAATCTATGAACCTCTAAAAAGCTGAAGTCACAGAGTGAGCGTGGAACAGAAGGAAGCCATTTGATCCATTCCATTTGTGACTCTAAGAGAATATCCCAGTTTGGTAGATTCATGGAAATGTTCCCACTTTACTGTCTCTGCCACAGCAATGTTGAGGACACAAGCTTAGATTCCTGTCACCCTTTTAAATGTAGAAGGGACTCATAAGGTACATTGAATAGATATAAAGAAGAAAAGATGCCAAGCCAAAGGAATAATTTGGAGATGCCGGAGTGGGGTGCACAAAAGTTAAAAATCACACAACACCAGGTTATAGTCCAACAGGTTTAATTGGAAGCACTAGCTTTTGGAGCGTTGCTCCTTCATCAGGTGGTTGATAAGCTGACAACCATCTGATGAAGGAGCAGCGCTATGAAAGCTAGTGCTTCCAATTAACTTTGTAAGCCAAAGGAAGAGAGTCTAAAAATGATGCCCAAAAGCTTTTTGGCTGAGGTTGTGAGACCCGTCCCAAGACGTGACTACTCCAGTGCACTCCTGGCAGATGAGAAGGAAGAGAGGGATGAAGCAGACAGCTTCAGGGAGGGAACTCGTCAGGTCTAAACTGGACAAGGTACTGACGACAATGGAGGGTGAATAAAACAGCAAAAACTATGAGAAAGTAGAGATCTTGGAGGCTTGTAGAGCTAAAGGAGGTTGCAAAAATTGGAAGAAATAATGAGAATTGTGATGTTGGGAGCTATGAGCCAATGTATCTTAACAAAGGTGTGTGCAATGATCAAGAGATTTTGGTGCAGGATAGTATACCAGTGACAGAGCTTTGAGTTAAGGCTTCACTCATGAAGAAGAAACTGTTTGTGGTTCTTTTTATCAATCATTATCAGTGATGTCCCAATAAAGTATATCTCAAGATGGGCAGTCTGAATTCAGGTTGTAAGGTGGACAGTAAAGAAGGTTATCTGGTAATGCAATGAAATCTTGACAGGTTTAGGAATCTTACAGTGGGTTAGGAATGGCAGGTTAAGTTTAATTCAGATTAATGCAAGGTGTTGCATTTTGGTAGGTCAAACCAGGGCAGGATTACACAGTCAATGGTAGGGGCCTGAAGAGTGTCATAGAACAAAGAGATCGAGGGATACAGGTTCATAGTTCCTTGAAAGTGGAGTCACAGGAAGACACAGCGGTGAAGAAAGCTTCGGCATACTTGCTTTCATTGGTCAGATCATTGAGTGCAGAAGCTGGGACATCTTGTTGCAGCTGTAAAAGATGTTGATGAGACTGCATTTGGAGTATTGGGTGCAGTTCTGGCCACTTTACTACAGAAAGGATTTTATTAACCTAGAAAGAGTGCAGAAAAGATTTACTGGACTGGAAGGGTCGATTTATAAGTAGAGGCTGGAAAGACTGGGATTTCTATCCCCTGGAGTATAGGAGACTGGGTGATCTAATGGAGGTATGTAAAATCATGACAGCCATAAATAAGGTAGATAGCCAACAGGGTTTTTCCATGGTATGAGAGTCTAAAATTAGAAAGGGTAGGTTAAGGTGAGAGGGGAGATACTCAAAAGCGTGCAAAGGGGCAGTTCTTTCACACAGAGAATGGGGAGTGTCTGGAATGGACTGCCAGAGGTAGTGGTGGAGTCAAGTACAAGTTTGTCACTTAAGAAACATTTAGACAGGTACATGATGAGATAGATATGGAAGGAAATGGACCAAACACAGGCAAATGGGACTAGCTTAATTGTGGAAACTAGGTGGCATGGACAAGTTGGGCTGAAAGGGCCTGTTTCCAAGTTGTAGACCTCCGTGATTCCATTCAGAAATTAAGTCTTCAGGCCTATTTTCTGGCCTAGGGTAAGCTGTCAAGCCTTCACAAACGAAATCATTAAAAAGGCTGAACTTACGGATGCTTGCTCACTGAGTGCAGTCAAAGCAAATGTCTGAGAGGAGAGCGTAAAAAGATAAGGGGCACTGGGTGTCATGTTAATAATGATGGTCTAATGATCAAATTGCTCCGCAGAGATTGACCATCGTGGTGGCTTGTTTATTTAAAATGGAAGTTGCGGATTAGACATCACAACAACCAACTAATATCTACGTGAGAACAGCTTACTAATCCAACTAAGGCAGGCAAAGTCACAACATTATATACACACAGCACATAGAATCCTTCAAAGTGAACATGTTTTGTAAAATGAGGGATGGGGTGTTGTATGTATACCTTAATGAATGTTAAAATATTTACAATAACAAGTGAGCCGATCAGTATTTATACCCTACAGGTAATTTGCTAACACATCCAGATCCCATATGGCAACATTATCTGGAGATTGGGGCTAGTTGGTGATTTTGTCCTGTTGACTTGATCATGTTTTTCCTGCATGGATTTCCTAACTGTGCATCTATTTTTCAGACATGTGAAGTGTGTTTAATTGTGTAGTGGAATTAAATTCAAAAGATCAGTGTGTAATAGTATCTCTACAGTGTGGAAACAGGCACTTCAGCCCAACAAGTCCACACTGACCCTCCAAAGAGTAACCAACCCAGACCCACTCTCCCCACCCTATATTTAGCCCTGATTAATGCACCTAACCTACACATCCCTGAACACTTGGGGGAATTTTGCATGGCCAATTTACCTGACCTGCATATCTTTGGACTGTGGGGGGAAACTGGAGTACCAGAGGAAACCCACACAGACACAGGAAGAATTTGCAACCTCCACACAGACAATCACCCAAGGCTGGGATCGAACCTGGGTTCCTGGCGCTGTGAGGCAGCAATGTATAATATGAGAATTGCTCCTAATTTTTTCTGTAAACCAGCAATTATTTCTATGCATTAATAAGACAGAAATGATAGATAATTCAGTTTCCTTTATTTCTTTTCCAATTCTTCGTTTATCTCTGTGAGCTAAGCAAAGGTATCCCCTAAAGGCTGAGTTATCTCAGATGGTACTTTCATGTTTGAATTTATTCTGAGCTAAAACATAAACAAAGATTACTGGAAAAGCTCAGCAGGTCTGGCAGCATCTGTGCAGAGAAATCAGAGTTAACATTTCAGGTCTAATGATCTGTCTTTTGAGTTGGTTGCTCAGCCTTTTCCTCCTGAACTTTCATTTTCCTCTCCTCAGCAGAGAGCTAAGATTTCAGTTCTACTGAATAAGGAAATGACATTTTTATAGATGCGTCTGAATGCATCATGGCCTAGTATGGTGACAGGTCTGCCCAAGAGTCTAAGAAATCATGGAGAGTTGTGTGCACAGCCCAGTCCAACATGGAAGCCAACCTTCCATTTGTTAACTCCATCTACACTTCTCGCTGCCTTGGAAAGTCAGCCGACATCATCAGAGACCCCTCCTACCCCAGTTTTTTTTTATTTCTTCCAACCTCTTCCATCATGCAGAAGATACCAAAGCTTACACACACCTAACAGGTTCAGGAATAGAAGTCTCAAATTTCAAATTTAATGTTGACCTTACTCTTTATGCACCTTCTCTGCAGCAGTAACACTGTATTCCTTGCTCTGTTCTATTACCCTAATGCACTTTGTATGGCATGATTAGCCTGTACTGGACGCAAAACAAAACTTTTCACTGTACCAAGCCAGTAATAAATCAAATGAAATTGATGTGCTCTATATTTTCATTCAAATTCGGTTTTAAAAGTGTTTCTGCATCAGTTTCTGTTCTGGCATTTGATTGATGATATGATGGTGTTCAGTGGAGCATGCTGGCATATCTGCAATGGTTAGTGCACCAGTCCCTCCAACATAGAACCTCTACAACATTCAGACGAATTCATTGTTGATACCACACATGGAATTACTGAACTGTTGCATGCTGATGGTTTTACATTCGTTGGTTTTGTCATGGCTTCCCTTGTCTGTGCATAATTTTGTTTCAGAATTCACAGGCATAACGCATTGCCAGTTGCCCTATGTCAATCTTAGTCAATAACTAACAGTCATTACTTTCCTGAGGACTGATGATTTGAATGTCTGCAAACACTTCAGACGATGGGTTGACATTTAAGGTTTACACAAGATTGACAGTGTGAAAAAAATGACCATCACTCTTGGTCTCATCTCCTTTTGACAGCTGCTTACTTCACCTGCAAACCCACCTTCATGATAATGGTGATGTCCCTCATGCAGAAGCAGACTAGGCACAGGATTTAGAGGATCAAAATTAATCTGTCTTTTTTTTTGTAAGTTTCAGATGTAGACCCACTTCTACCCCAGGAGGTTTTCACCTGATTAACTTGACTTTTATACATTGACATTCGAACAGAAGCTGCCATTCAATGTTCACTGTATAAAATGCATAGTTGCTCATTACTTCCACAGTTAATCAAGCAAAGTGCTTTTAAATAAGATTCAGGAACCAGTTTTGAGTGGGAGGAGAAACTCATAGTTGAACATCAGAGTCTCGTCAGTCCAAATTCACATTTTGACTCGATATACTCAGCTTAATTAATAATTGTAGGCAGCAGTAAGCAAAGAGACATTGATCAAATGTACTCTACCCATCACTCCTTCACTCAACCTTTCATTGACAGCGACTGACAACCATTATCGTAAGTGTCAAAAGAATCCAATTAATTAACTTGAAGATTTGTTTATAAATGCACATATGTGAATGTCATATCTATTTTCGAGAGCAAAGTCATTGCAAGGCTTTAAAACTTCTTTTGTAAACTTATTCTTCAAACCTCAGCATCAAACTTTCATCAGTGACAGCACAGATGACTGCAGCGTGAAACTTTTTCCAACTCCATCCAGACATGAAGGTAACATCCCTCTTCTCTAAACCATGGTATTCTTTGAACATTCACCATGCTGCCCACATTTGAGTTGAATTGTGAACTTGTGATGTTACCCCAAATATTATAAACAAGACAGGATAGGATGGACTGCTGCCCACATCATCACCTTCACCTCCTGCAGTCTCAGCCATGTGGTTGAATGCCCAACACTGCAAGAAGAAAGTCGATAACTTTTTCAGATCCATTGGTGCAAATGCCACCATCTGTTCTCTAACACTGCATACTCATTCTATGTTTGCTAGTATACTCATCTCTAACCAATGCTTAAGATCGACCACTCTTACTATTGTATACAACCTCTTCTCTCACTCGCACTGGCTCAACCCCGGTGGGGCAGAATGATGGCTCAATGGTTAACACTGCTGCCTCACAACACCAGGGACCCAGGTTCGATTCCAGCCTCGGGCGACTGGCTGGGTGAAGTTTGCACATTCTCTCTGTGTCTGCTTGGGCTTCCTCCAGATGCTCCGGTTTCCTCCTATAGTCCAAACATGCGCAGGTTATTTGGGATAGCCATGTTAAATTGGCTGTAGTGTCCACAAATGTGCAGGCTAGGTGGATTAGCCATGGGAAATGCAGGGATCGGATAGGGTAGGGTGATGGGTCTGGGTGGGATGCTCTTTGGAGGAACAGTTTCGGCTCAATGGGCCGAATGGCCTTCTTCCACACTGTAGGATTCCATGATTCTAACCCAATCCCCCATCAATCCTCTGCTACTCACTCAATTGAGACAACTCACCACCTAAAGGAAGTACCTTTACCAGCTACTTCCATCCCACTCACTCCCTCCTTTCTCTCATAACAGAAATAACAGAGAGCAGAAAGAGATTGGCTGTGCCAACAGGAAAGCATAACTTTTTTAAAGAAAGGTGAAAATTCTACATGTTGATCTTTAGAGAGACTGGCGTGTGCTTGTACAAGGAACTCAAAAAGTTGAATTGAATTTGAATTTAATTTATTGTCACGTGTACTGAGGCACAGTGAAATGCTTTGTCTTGCGAGCAATACAGGCAGATCACAGAGTTAAGTAGCATTGATGGTAAATAATAGGTAAACAGTGGCAAAAACAAAAACACAGGTACAGGCAAACATTCAGAGTTTGTGAGTCCATTCAGTATTCTAACAACAGTATGGTAGAAACTGTTATGAAACTGGCTGGTGCGTGTGTTCTGGCTTCTGGCTGGGATGGAGCTTTGAGAATGCTGGCAGCTTTTCCTTGACAGTGGGCCTGGTAGGTGGATTCTATCAATGGGAGGTTGGCCTTTGTGATTGTCCGGGCAGAGTTCATTCCTCTCTGTAACCATCTCCAATCTTGAATGGTACAGTTGCCATACCAGGTAGTGATACATTCAGATAGAATGCTCTTGATGGCGCACCCATACAAATTGGCAAGGGTATTCACCATCATGCCAAATTTTCTCCACTGCCTGAAGAAGAAGAGATGTTCTTGGGCCTTTGTAACCAGTGTATCCACATGAAGACTCCCAGAAAGCTTGTTGTTGATGACCACTCCCAGGAGCTCTTAAATGTTGCAATTTTGGTGTCATCTGCAAACTTACTAACTGTACCTCTTATGCTCGCATCCAAATCATTTATGTAAATGACAAAACGTAGAGGGCCCAATACTGATCCTTGTGGCACTCCACTGGTCACAGGCCTCCAGTCTGAAAAACAACCCCCCACCACCACCCTCTGTCTTCTACCTTTGAGCCAGTTCTGTATCCTAATGGCGAGTTCCCCCTGTATTCCACGAGATCTAACCTTGCTAATCAGAATCTCATGGGGAACCTTGTCGAACGCCTTACTGAAGTCCATATAGATCACACCTACTGTTCTGCCCTCATCATTCCTCTTTGTTACTTCTTCAAAAAACTCAATCAAGTTTGTGAGACATGATTTCCCAAGCACAAAGCCATGTTGACTATCCATAATCAGTCCTTGCATTTCCAAATACATGTACATCCTATCCATCAGGATTCCCTCCAACAACTTGCCCACCACTGAGGTCAGGCTGACTGGTCTATAGTTCCCTGGCTTGTCTTTACCGCCCTTCTTAAACGGTGGCACCACGTTTGCCAACCTCCAGTCTTCCGGCACCTCACCTGTGACTGTTGATGATACAAATATCTCAGCAAGAGGCCCAACAATCACTTCCCTAGCTTCCCACAGAGTTCTCAGGTACCCCTGATCAGGTCCTGGGGATTTATCCACCTTTAACCATTTCAAGACATCCAGCACTTCCTCCTCTGTAATCTGGACATTTAGCAAGACGTCACCATCTATTTCCCCACAGTCTATATCTTTCATATCCTTTTCCACAGTAAATACGGATGCAAAATATTCATTTAGTATCTCCACCATTTTCTGTGGCTCCACACAAAGGCACCCTTGCTGATCTTTGAAGGGCCCTATTCTCTCCCTAGTTTCCCTTTTGTCCTTAATATCTTTGTAAAAACCCTTTGGATTCTCCTTAATTCTATTTGCCAAAGCTGTCTCATCTCCCCTTTCTGCCCTCCTGATTTCCCTCTTAAGTGTACTCCTACTTCCTTTATACTCTTCTAAGCATTCACTCGATCTATCCTGTCTAGACCTGACATATGCTTCCTTCTTTTTCTTAACCAAACCCTCAATTTCTTTAGTCATCCAGCATTCCCTATACCCACCAGTCTTCCCTTTCACCCTGACTGGAATATACTTTCTCTGGATTCTTGTTATCATTTCTGAAGGCTTCCCATTTTCTAGCCGTCCCTCTCCAATCCAGGAGGGAAAAAACATCAAGAGAAAATTCAGAGAGAGTAGCAATCTGGAGACATTTAATGAAGCTTCCAACTCCGTTGAGACCCCAATAGTTTCTGATGTTACTGAAAACCAAAACATAGAAATCCTCATCTGTAAGGACTAGCCACACCCACTCAGGCTATTAAAAAAAACCAAGGCCTCCCTTGCTGTTTACTCAGGTGATCTTAACCAGCCAGGTCAGCACTTCTGCCTCACAACTTCTGTTCAAGAATAACCTCATAAAGCACAGCATCGTTGCAACTCGCATGCCCACAGTTAGAAATGGGAATCACCACTGGGTTCATTTCCTCAGCTGACAGTGCGCCAATGACCAGACCTGCAGTGTCTGGGAAGCTGGTGGAGGAAGGCAGTTCATCACTCTGACAGCAAGCAGGATGTGCCTGTGACAACTCACACTGGGGGCTGCTTCCCATCGGGGGTAGGTTCAGAACCCCACAAACACAGTCATAACCTTGGTCTCTGCATTTCCTTCTCCTCCTCAACCCCACGCTGAAAGAAAAATCCTTCACCCGATATTAACTGGGCAATCATCACGATTTCCTCATTTAAAAAATGCTACGTAAAACATATATTAACAAGTGATCTTTTCTGGCAGTCAGTATGTGTTGAGGAAATCATTCATCTCAGTAACAGACACTGTGCAAGATGCTGTTACCATTTCTGCTGTCACTCAATTTTATGAGTACAAATGTAGCCCATATTTCATCAGTGCAAACAGTGCAAAGCTCTCTTCTCTGCAATAGTTCCAGGTACAATAAGCAAATTGTGTACAGCACTTAAATTCATGGCTGCATTAATGAATCCGATTGACTGAAGGTGAACTTAGAATACATTACTTGAAGGTGACAGTGAGCTCAGCTTAACACAACTAATATATGACTCACTATAAGAAAGCTATTAAGCACTAATGTCAGTGCTCTTCAGATGTGGACTTGTACACTTATCTATAACAGCTCTGTTAAGAGAGACTGGAGTGAAGGTTCCTAAATCAGCAATAACACAGCACATAAAATTCTGACATTAGACTTAATCATTCCCCGTTTCTTTTGTGTTAGAATCTGTTTATATTTCTGTTCATATTGCAAAAATGCGGGACCGCAAACATAGGAGAGTATGACTCAATTTGGATCTGGAAAAGGACAAGGAATAATATAGTGCAAAAATAATTAATAGGCTAAGGAGGGCGGGGAGGATCTAGTTCCAATTGGGGAAGAATGGATCCAACACAGGTCATCTGAAATCATCAACTGGGAGGCTGGCAAAAGTGATGGGAGAGTGAGCTGTGTTTAGAGGATAAAACTCAGATGCAAGATCACAAAGGGTAAAGATAGGACAAACAAATGCAGTGCTCCCCGGATGATGAAGGAACTCAACAAAAAAAGAAGCAGAGAAGGGATGCATCTTAGAAGTAACAGGTGAATAATCAAATTACAAGTTAGATTCAATGTCGAAAGTTCAGGGAGGTAAAAGAAAAGCAAAGAGAGAGCATGAGAAGAGGCTGGAAGATAACTCTATCGCGAGTGTGAGTGTTTACACACTGGTCATTTAAAATTAACTCCTTTGATTCAAGGTAAGACGAACGAGTGGAGACAGGCGTGTGACCTCTTACTTGTTCTGCCCAATGACAGTTCCATGTGGCCTAATTGCCATGAGGATGTAACGAAAACCAGGCATCAATTTTTTATGCAGTTGAGGACAAAGGAACAGCTGTCTTTACTACCATGAAACTTACTGACATGGAGACCCTGAACAGAGAAAGAAATTATGTCTTGTACAGGGTCACAGGAAACTGACAGCTACTGAGAACCACAAGGGAAACTGTTGTTCTGTTGTTTTACATTAGATCTCCAGGATGTTAGTGGGAGCTTATTCTATGACCCAAAGAGATGGGACTTGAGAACATGTGAAGACTGTACAATTCATCCAGGCATAGTTAGGAGGACGAGTGGCTGGAGTGAACCTTGCAGCTACTAGCTGTTTCCTTCAGACAATGGAGGGAAAATGACTCTTAATGGACCCTAGGATTTATAATTTAGTGGAAAGGGGATAAATAAGTCTGTTTGAAACCTGGAGCAACTTTGGATTGGTTCTTGTAGAAGACAAATTTCTACAAAGACTGTAAAACACAAACACGAAAGAAAGTTTCTGAAATCCAGCATCCACAGTTATAGAGCCATAGAGATGTACATGCCGGCTATATCTCCCAACCCAATCTAGTCCCACCTGCCAGCACCTGGCCCATATCCCTCCAAACGCTTTCTATTCATATACCCATCCAGATGCCTTTTAAATAGTGGAATTATACTAGCCTCCACCACTTCCTCTCATAGCTCATTCCATACACGTACCTTCTTTTGGTTTTTTTTTCCAAAAGAAAACTTTTTTGGTCATGTTAGAAAGTTAACCAAGATACCTTTCCTGTAATTTCGTGTATCAGTTGCCTGCTAAACACTTTAGTTTAGTTGATTTTAATTTACATCAGAGAGCCTTGAAATTTGAAATCTTGTGTGATCATTTCTGTTGGTTCTTAGGAATTCAAATCTATTTTCAAAAATGTTTTGACTCTCCAAAGGATTGTGACAAGGAAATTTGGACATCTTCTATAGATGCCTTTACTCCTGTAAGGGTGATAAAAGGACAACTAAGAGAACAAAAAGGGAATTTTCACATGGAATTAGAGGTCGTGAATGAGTTCAAATGAATGTTTTGCTTCTGTCTTTGTCAAGGAAGAGGATGGTGTCAAAGTCAATAAAATGAAAGTTAAGTGAGATTCTGGGTGTGCTAATGATTGTTAGGGAAGAGTTATTAGGTAACTGGTGATATTTAAAGGTGATAAGTCACCAGGACAGGATGAAATGTTTTTGTTTATTTATTTGTGGCACTCAGTTGTTGCTGGCTGGCCAGCACTGGTAGCCCATCCCTATTTGTCCTTGAGAAGGTGTAGGGGTGAGCTGCCTTCTTGAATCGCTGCAGTCCACTTGCTCTCCAGTTCCAAGGTCAATGCCAGGTGGTCTGTCCAGTTTCATTTATTTGTTGTGACTTTCTAGCGATTAATCCAACTAAATGGCTCACTACGCCTTTTCAGAGGGCAGTTGAGAGTCAATCATATTGCTGTGGCTCTGGAGTCACATGTAGACCAGACCAGGTAAAGATGACAGATTTCCTTCCCTCAAGGACATTAGTGAACTAGATGGGCTTTTCTGACAATGGTTTCATGGTCATCAGTCAACTCTTAATTCCAGATTTTTTTTTAATTGAATTCAAATTCCACCATCTGCCATGGCAGGATTCAAACCCAGGTCCCCAGAACATTATTCTGGGTTTCTGGATTAACAGTCAAGCAATAATCTAGACCATCAACCTCCAAATCCATGTGAAATGTATCTAAGGAGACTGAGGGATAAAAGGGTCATATTATTCCAATCCTCCTTAGATCCAGGGGTCTTATCCGAGAACTGGGAATTTCAAATCCGACACATTGCTCTGAAAATGGTTTCAGGATAAATCCAGCAGCTATAAGTCAATGAGTTTAATCTCAGTAGTGGAGAAGTTTTAAAAATGATTTGATAAATGCAAGTGAATAAAAGACAAACCACGTTTAGTCAACTTGATTAAGTTTTGAGTCGAAACGTATGGTGCTGGAAAAGTACAGCAGGTCAGAAGCTACCTGCAGAAGTAACATTTCCAGTAGCGGTATCGATATAATTCAGGCAAAAATCAGCATGACCACTCAAATAGCAGGAAAAACATTTGCAAAACTAACTTTTGGCTAAAGGGAAAGTCATAATGGCATCTTTATATTTTTACAAGCACTGAACATCACAAAGACCATTCCAGCCAATTGGCCAATTTTGGAGAATTGTCATTGTTACGCTGCAGAAAACAATTACACACAGCAAATTCCCCAAAACAGTAAGGTGATCAAGGCCAGAACATCTGGTTTGGTGATATTGATAGAGGGATAAATATTGGCCAGGACACTGTTTACTTTGGAATTCCCCTACTATATCCCTCCCTCCACCTTTGGAACTATTAAAAACTACTTGTTGGTCCTCATTCTTTTCACCAGTCTTGATACAATATTCCATTACATGGCTTTGTTTTATGCTTGATAATATCTTCTGAATCGTGGCTTTGTTACAATTCAAAAGGAGACTGTTCAGCCCACCATGACTGTGTTAGCTCGCTGAGCATTTTAAATTAATACCAATCCTCTGCCTTATTCCTGTGATCCCACTATCTCCATTTAAATAATTATCAATGCTTTCTTGACTGTCCTAACTGAACTTCGCTGCACTACATCTCTGAGCAGTGTGTTCCAGATCCCAAACAACTCATTGTGAGAAGTTTCTTCTCACCCTGAATTTTACTTTTTTTGTGAAAAACTTGAAAACTGTGCCCTATAGCGCTCGATAATTTTATGGACAGGAACAGTTTCTCCCTATACGTTATGTCCAGACCTCTCGTGACTTTGAAATCTTCAATTAAATCTCTCAGCCTTCTCCTTTTCAAGGAAAATGGTGTCAACATCTCCAATCTATCCTCATCCTTAAACTTCCTTATCCCTGGAACTATTGTCTGAAATCTCTTCTGGACCCTCCCCAGGGTATTCACATCTTCCCTCTAAATTTTTAAACAACCTGTTTAGGTGTGTTACAATAAACTTCTGGAGCAGTTGGGACTTGAACCCAGGTCTGCTGGCTCAATGGCTGGGACATTACCACTGTGCCACAGGAAACCCCCCACATCCTTCGTTCAGTGTGGTGTCCAGAGCTGCCTGTCATACTCCAACTGAAATCTAACTAGTGTCCTATATAGATTCAATATAATCTCCCTGCTCTTGTACTCCAAACCCTTATAGGATCATAGAATCCCTACACTACTGAACCAGGCCATTCAGCCCATCGAGGATCTCTCTCTCAACTTCGACTCTCTGAAGAGATCCCACCTGGACCCCACTACCCCAACCCTATCCCTGTATTTCCCATGGCTAATCCACCTAACGTACACATCACTGGTCATTACCAGTAATTTAACACGGCCAATCCATTTAACCTGCACATCTTTAGACTGTGGTAGGAAATCAGAGCACCCAGAGGAAACCCATGCAAACACAGGACAATCATGTAAACTCCACACAGACAGTCGCCCAAAGGTGGAATCGAACCCGGATCCCTGGCACAGTGAGGGAGCAGTGCTAACAACTGGGCCACAGTACAACACCATCTTGTCACATCTCAAATGCTGCATCTGACCTAAAATTGCGTACTGTGCATTGGGGACATAAAATGGAAGTGTTTTACAGTTCTTTTAACTGCCAGACTCACAAAATAACCCATTACTGAAAATAAAGAGAGTTGTCACAACTCTCTCAGGTAACATGCTGCTAGTCAAGTCCTGCTATTCTTGGAATTGTCCCAAAAGTTAAAGGTTTTAAAATAAGTCATAAAATTCCCCAATTTCCCAGCTTCCCAGGTTGATAAAAAAAGGACTAGATTTATGTGTTTAACAAGAATTACTATTTCTCACAATTAATTGGACTCTAGCTACAAAGAAACAGTTATAAATCATTGGCTTATTAAAAATCTAATCTGTTTATAAACTCTTACTTAAAACGCATACACACAAACAAAGAGATAGGGCAAATAGACAATGGGCAGAGGAAAACTCCAAGGCATTCAATGGTTCCTATTCACAGGTCTCTGTGATAATCCTTAAGATTTTTGTGCTGGTCAGAACATTGTTTTGCGATTATCTATTTCCAGATACTTCCATTAATTTGCAAGATATATAAAGTGGTTGATTTGCTTATAAAAAGTCATTCACTTATGGGTTAAAAGTCACAGCTTAGAACAAATGAAGGCAAGATTAACTATTCTTTTCAAGGTTTAAATTGGGTTTTGACTGCAGAGAACAGACGGTTTCTAAGATGATGGAGGTCAAAAGACTTCTGTCTGTAGCACATTCTCAACCCCAAGCTGTTCATTTATCTGTCAGCCAATCACATGGTTACTGTCAGGCAAAAGACTTTGTCATTGACAACTGGCCATAAATCCAGTGACCAATCAACTTCTAGTTGCCACTCAGCCTCATCTGGACATAATCCCTTGGCTCCTGTTCATCAGCAACCACTTCAATTATTGCTTATTCAGACTGCTATTTATATCGCTTGCTAGGGGTGTCAGCTTAATTGCTTTTCAAAACATGCAACAATTCTTTAACCTGTGGTTTTAAAACAACACTTCTCCATTCCAGTCCACTGTTTAAAAAAAGCACAGAATGAAAAAGGCATGAAAACAGAAATTGCTAGAGGAACTCAGCAGGACTGGCAGCATCTCTGGAGAGAAAGCAGGGTTAACGTTTTGACCATTCTTCAGAACTCAATTTCTGAGGATCTGCCAGACCTGTTAGATTTCTCCAGCAATTGCTGCTTTAGTTTCAGACCTCCAATATCTGCGGTTGTTTTGTTCAAGTGACATGCTCTTTACAAATTCCACAAAACAGATGCCTTCAGTGCTTTGAATCTGTATTGCAAAATAGCAGCTGAAAGCCAGACAAGTAAAATAAAAACAACTGAACATTTGCTTTGAGGAACTGAAAATGCAAGCGCGAAAGCGCACTGATACAGAACAAGGGCTTATCTGGTACAAATCTAACCTCAGCCACCTATTGGAAAACTGGTTGTATTAGGTATAATGCTGGTTCTCCACTCTGCCTGATTTTAATCTCCACTAAAACCAGCACTCCATCCACTTTAAAATAAACAGAAATTGCTAGAAAAGCTCAGCAGGTCTGGCAGCATCTGTGGAGAGAAATCAGAGCTCATGTTTTAAGTTCTTTCTGAGGAACTGGACCTGAAATGGTTCCAATGGAATAGAAAGCCACAAAAAATGCTAAAAAAGGGAAATAAGATAGATTATGAGAATAAGCTAGCTAAAAATATAAAGACAGATAGTAAAAGTTTCTATAAATATATAAAATGAAAAAGTTGGCTAAGGTATAAACATTGGTCCTTTAGAGGATAAGAAGGAGGATTTACTAATGGGATATGAGGAAATTGCCAAGGCTTTGTATTGGCCTTCACAGTGGAGGACGTGAAAAACATGCCACTAATTGACAAAGAGACGAAGGTAGGTCTCCCCGATGTAGAGAAGATCACATCAGAAGCAACTGATGCAGTAAACTAGGTTAGAAGAGAGGCAGGCGAACCTCTGTCTCACCTGGAAGGAGTGTTTTGTGCCCTAGATGGAGGTGAGGGGCATAGTGTGTCGGTAGGTTTTGCATCACCTCCATCCAGGGACATCACCCCCCTCACCTGCATCCCAGGTCCCAAACAATCCTTTCAAGTGAGTCAGAGGTTCACTTGTCTCTCTTCCAACCTAGTTTACTGTATCCGATGCTCCTGATGTGGTCTTCTGTACATCGGGGAGACTGAACGTAAACTTAGGGAATGGCTCACTGAGCATAGTCAACTGCCCATCTTAATTTTCCTTCCCACTCCCTTTCCGACATGACCATCCTTGGCCTCCTTCATTGCCACCACACTGCAAGTTGGAGGAACAACACCTCACCTTTTACCTGGGCAGCCTATAGCCTGGAGGACTCAACATTGACATCTCCAATTTCAAATGATTTCCTTTCCCTAACCATTCCCTGGCTCTATTTCCAGCCACTCCCTTTCCCTTTCACTCCTCCCTGCCAAGAACCAGATTCATTCCTCCCATTGACCAACCAGGTCGTACCCTCTACCTGTCTTCACCTATCCCCACTTCACCATCCTGCCCTGGCCACCCCCCTTTATCTGCAGCTCCCCTCGACATTCCCCCCAGTCCTGAAGAAGGGTCACATCCAAAATGTCAAGTTCTCCACCTCCTGATGCTGCCTGGCTTCCTGTGTTCTTCCAGACTCCTACCTGACTACTTGGGATTCCAATATCTGTAGTTTTTTTTTCTTTAATACACTTTTGCTGACCACTTTGAAAAATTGTTTTGAAAGTTCTCCACTGTTTGTCAACTGTTCTACCATAAAGTCTTAGCTTCCAGTCTACCTTAGCCCACTCCTCCCTCACCCTTTTGTAGTGTCCCTTATTTAAGCACAGGACCCTGGTATTGGATTTTATCTTCAACATTTGGTCATTTGGAAGCAATGCTAAAATAGGTTATATTACTTCTGCCCAATGTTAGTTGTCTAGAAAAGATGAATGAAAATCATTTTTGTCCTCACCAATTGACACTTTACCTCTTGGGGTTACCAGTGTTGTAGGGGTGTGCTATTAGATTGCAATTCGATGCACAATTTTACCCTTGAATTTGACCTACACTCATTGCAATGAATGAATTTCCACATCGTTCTTCAGTGAGTATGTTACAATATGTAATAATTACAACATTTAAAAATGTTTAAAAGGCATCTGGGTTGGTACATGAATAGGAAGAGTTTGGAGGGATATGGGTCAAATGCTGGCAAATGGGGCTAGATTAGTATAGGATATCTGGTCAGCATGGATGAGTTGGACTGAAGGGTCTGTTTTTGTGCTATACATCTCTATGGCCTTGGAGGTTTATGGTCCAGGAGCAGGCAGGTAGGACTAGCTTACTTTGGGATTATGGTTGGTATGGACTTGCCAAACCGATTGGATTGGATTTGATTTATTGTCACATGTATCTAAGTACAGTGAAAAGTGTTGTTTACGAGCACTACAGGCAGATCATAGTAAACAAGGACATACAGAGCATAGGGTGAAAAAAAATACGTTATATCATACAGGGCATGCGCTAGGCAAGGTCAGCATTATTTGAAGTTAGAGAGGCCATTCATTAGTCTAATAATGGCTAGGAAGAAGCTGCTCCTGAACCTGCTGGTGCGTGTGTTTAGGATTCTATATCTTCTGCCTGATGGAGGAGGTTGTAGGAGCCTTTGATGAAGTTGGCAGCCATTCTGTGGCAGCAAGCCATAC
This sequence comes from Chiloscyllium punctatum, assembly GCF_047496795.1. Taxonomy (NCBI): domain Eukaryota; kingdom Metazoa; phylum Chordata; class Chondrichthyes; order Orectolobiformes; family Hemiscylliidae; genus Chiloscyllium; species Chiloscyllium punctatum. Next base: position 107,550,003 of record NC_092748.1, read on the forward strand.
AAATAGAGTCCATGGATGGAAGGTTGGTTTCCGTGATGGTCTGGGCTATGTACACAACCTTTTGTAGTTTCTTACGGCCCTGGGCAGTGTAATTGCCATACCAGGTCGTTATGCACCTGGCCACTATGCTCTCAGTGATGCATCTGTAGAAGCTGATGAGGGTCCTTATGGACATGTCAAGTTTCCTGAGCTGCCTGAGGGAGAAGAGGTGTTGTTGTGGCTTCTTGACCATTGCATCAACATGGGGAGTCCAGGACAGGTTGTCAATTGTCGTCACTCCAAGGAACTTGATGCTGTCGACCCTCTCAGCTCCATTGATGTAGATGGGGTCTTGATCTCCTCCAGAAACAGGATCTGTTTCTGTACTGTAGGAGTCTATGACTCTATGTGAAGCACTCACAGAGAGACATGCTCTGAATTTCTGTGCCAGGTATACGAAGCTCAAGAAACCTGAGCTCGTGCAGTGCAGGAGGCCCATATCAATTCACTCCAGCTGTCTGAGTTAGGCTGGGAGGAACAAAATATCAGACCAATAGCTGTTCTTGATCAAATCCAGTTATGCTATACCAGGCAGTTATTAGGCTTCGCCAGAACTAAAAGCATATAAAGTCATCATTTGTTGAAGTGAACATGGAGGTTTGTATTCCAAAGCTGAGCATTACGTAAAAGTTCAAACAAATCTGAACAAGCTATGGGCATTGGCTGGCTACTGACCAGTGTCACATGACTCACCTCTTAAAGGGATATTGTCCCAAATTAAGACATACCAACGACAGTACATAACATTGTTCAAATATCAAATGGGTTGTGAGACATATCAATAATCAACAAGAAGCAAAACATATCATACCATAAGACCAAGAAGACATAGGGGCAGATGTAGGCCATTCAGCCCATCGAGTCTGCTCTGTCATTAAATGGCATTGTGGGTAATTGGACAATCTTCAACTCCATGTTCCTGCCTTTTCCCCAAAACCCTTGGCTCCCTGATGACAACACCACATCAACTTGCATTAAAATAGCAACTTTAATCTCGTAAAAGTGCTCTTTGGGAGGTTTTTCAAACAAATTTTGATAAATTGCACCACCTGAGAAGTGAGCAGGAGAAATGGTCGAAGAGGTGGATAGTGATGAGTGACTGAATGGAAAAGAGCTTGAGAGGCAGGCGAGATTTAGCAAGAGAGTCCCAGATTTAAGGGCGAAGATAGCTGTTGGCATGAGTGTCATTGGTGGAGAAATGTGGGAATGGATGATCTGGAAAGGATGTTTCTCCTTGTGGGAGGATCTTGAACGAGCGGTCAATGTGTAAAACAAGGAGTCACCCAGTTAAGACAGAGATCAGGAGAAGGATTATGGGGAGACAATAGCCTAATGGTATTATCACTAGATTATTGATCCAGAGATCCAGGTAATGTTCTGGAGACCTGGGTTCGTACTTTGCCATGGTAGATGGTAGAACTTGAATTCAATAAAAATTGAGTCACAGAGACATAGAGATATACAGCATGGAAACAAACCCTTCGGTCCAACCCATCTATGCTGACCAGATATCCCAACCCAATCTAGTCCCACCTGCTAGCACCTGGCTCATATTCCTCCAAACCCTTTCTATTCAGATACCCATCCAAATGCCTTTTAAATGTTGCAATTGTACCAGCCTCCACCACTTCCTCTGGCAGCTCATTCCATACACATACCACCCTCTGCGTGAAAACGTTGCTTCTTAGGTCTCTTTTATATCTTTCCCCTCTCACCCTAAACCTATGACCTCTAGTTCTGGACTTCCCCACCCCAGGGAAAAGACTTTGTCTGTTTATTCTATCTATGCCCCTCATAATTTTTAAAATATCTATAAGGTCATCCGTCAGCCCCCGACCCTCCAGGGAAAACAGCCCCAGCCTGTTCAGCCTCTTCCTATAGCTCAAACCCTCCAACCCTGGCAACATCCTTGTAAATCTTTTCTGAACCCTTTCAAGTTTCACAATATCTTTCCGACAGGAAGGAGACCAGAATTGCATGCAATATTCCAAAAGGGGCCTAACCAATGTCCTTTACAGCCGCAACATGACCTCCCAACTCCTGTACTCAATACTCTGACCAATACAGGAAAGCAAACCAAACGCCTTCTTCACCATCCTACCTCCCTGCGACTCCACTTTCAAGGAGCTATGAACCTGCATTCCAAGGTCTCTTTGTTCAGTAACACTCCCCAGGGCACTACTATTAAATGTATAAGTCCTGCTAAGATCTGCGTTCCCAAAATGCAGCACCTCACATTTATCTGAATTAAACTCCATCTGCCACTTCTCAGCCCATTGGCCCATCTGGTCCAGATCCTGTTGTAACCTGAGGTAACTTTCTTCACTATCCACTACACCTCCAATTTTGGCATCATCTGCAAACTTACTAACTGTACCTCTTATGCTCGCATCCAAATCATTTATGTAAATGACAAAAAGTAGAGGACCCAGTACAGATCCTTGTGGTACTCCACTGGTCAGAGGCCTCCAGTCTGAAAAACAACCCTCCACCACCACCATCTGTCTTCTACCTTTGAGCCAGTTCTGTATCCAAATGGCTAGTACTCCCTGTATTCCATGAGATCTAACCTTGCTAATCAGTCTCCTATGGGGAACCTTGTCGAACGCCTTACTGACGTCCATATAGATCACATCTACTGCTCTGCCCTCATCAATCCTCTTTGTTACTTCTTCAAAAAACTCAATCAAGTTTGTGAGACATGTTTTCCCACACACAAAGCCATGTTGACTATCCCTAATCAGTCCTTGCATTTCCAAATACATGTACATCCTGTCCCTCAGGATTCCCTCCAACAACTTGCCCACCACCGATGTCAGGCTCACTGGTCTATAATTCCCTGGCTTGTCCTTACCACCCTTCTTAAACAGTGGCACCACATTTGCCGACCTCCAGTCTTCCGGCACCTCACCTGTGACTATTGATGATACAAATATCTCAGCAAAAAGCAAATATCTGAGCAATCACTTCTCTAGCTTCCCACAGAGTTCTCGGGTACACCTGATCAGGTCCTGGAGATTTATCCACCTTTATACGTTTCAAGACATCCAGCACTTCCTCCTCTGTAATCTGAACATTTCGCAAGATGTCACCATCTATTTTGCTACTTTCTATACCTTCCATATCCTTTTCATCAGTAAATACTAATGCAAAATACTCGTTTAGTATCTCCCCCCATTTTCTGTGGTTCCACACAAAGGGTACCTTGCTAATCTTTGAGGGGTCCTATTCTCTCTCTAGTTACCCTTTTGGAATTAAGAGTCGAATGATGACCATGAAACCATTGGTTCACTGGGAAGGAAACTGCTATCCTTACCTGGTCAGACAAGTAGGAGGCTGGAAGAACACAGCAAGCCAGGCACCATCAGGACGTAGAGAAGTCAACATTTCAGGTAGAACCCTTCTTCAGGACTGGGCTGAGGGTGAGGGGAGCTGCAGATAAAGGGGATTGGGAGAGGATTTTGGGTGAGGAGGGGGTGGAATGGTGAGGTGGGGATAGGTCAACACAGGTGGAGGGTACGACCTGATTGGTCGATGGGAGCAATGAATCTGGGTGGTAGCTGGAAGAAAGGTTTTGTTAGAGGAATGGAAGGGAGGGGAAGGGGCTGGAAAGGGAGTCAGGGGATGGGAAGGGAGACTATTTGAAATGATCAAACTCAATGTTGAATCCTCCAGGCTGTAGGTTGACAGCAATGTGGTTGACTCTCAACTACCTTCTGGGCAATAAATGCTGGCCTAGCCAGCAACACTCACATCCTGCAAATGAGAAATACAATCCTCTTTGAGGGTTGTGAGTCTTTGGAACCCTCCTCCTCCAAAAGCTGGTGGAAGCAGACGCCTGTTATATTTCGGAGGCAGTGTTAGCTGACGCGTACCGGCAACGGCGTATCCATGTCTATTGGAAAGTGCCAACACAGTTACACAGTTCGATACCCAACACACCAAGATGTGGATGAAGTCATGTGCATAAGCTGCAGTGCAGAGAAATCATTGAAAGAGAGGTCATCCCAGAGGTGAGAGAGAGTGAAGGTCAGGTAAGTGATGGGAGGATGGGGGGAGGATGGGGGGAGGGTGGGAGAAGGTGAAGGGCATAGTGAATGGAACGGGCTGACCAAGTAAGGTCTGAGGGTTGGGGAAGACAGTGAGGACCAGGAGAGAAAGTTTTGAGGGAGTGGGGGATGGGTGTGGTCGAGCAAGAGGCAGAGTTGGGAACCCCTCTCCCTCTCATCATCCCCACAGCCCACCCCCACCCAACTATCTACAGGATTGCCTCCCATTTGAACCAAAACCCATTGCATGTGCAAATTTAAGCCTTGAATACTACACATGTGCTGGTCTGATGAAGGGATGATGCCCGAAACTTTTCTAGTGCCACATGTTTTGACTCGTGTGCTGGTCTCAGCCTGTTTTTAAAGCCGTGGTAGATAATCAGAAAGGGGTGTTTGGCATGTCACGAGGAGTGGGCGTAATCAGATGCGCTACGATTGGTCTGAATGGGGGAGCAGACTCCCACATCGGTGGGTTAGAAACCTGAGTGGGAAGAGCACAAAGATCTCAGAGGGTTGAGAATTGATATAGGTCGCAGAGATACTGCAGAACTGTGACACTGCACTGAATCACAACCAACACAACATTACAGTCTGGAGTGAGGGGAGGAAAATTTTTTTTTAACAAAAAGCACAAATTCCAGCCTGTACAATAGACCAATGTTATGATATCGACCTGTGCAGAACAGTGAATGGAGAAAAAGACAATCAGAGCTCTGGGCTATTTATGAGCAGCTAGCTAAGGATGTTGAGTACATGAAATTCTAATCAGTTAGCCAACTCCATAAATTGGGTTCAGCTCCAAATAGCCACCTGAAGGATTCCAGCCTTGCCTGATCTCTGCTCTCTAAAGAAAAATTATGCTCCCTCAATGGCATGCAGGAGCAGAAAAAAATCTACCTCAAGATTACACTTGCTTCACGTTTTCTCTCTCCAATGGGGTCTGCTGGAGAGGGCAGGTCTCAAGAATCTTAATCATAATGGCCCCCATGATTAAACTGCTTACAGACATTTACTTTCTGACTATATGGGCAGGCTGGCAGTAGGAGATTCATACACTTGAAACAGGCACTTTGAGGAATGGACCATAGTACAAACAGAGAAAAAAAACTCAGTGCAGTGGGAAAGAACAACTTGCATCTATCTCGCTCTCATTCCCAATTTAAAGGTGTCCCAAAACACTTCAGTGCTCTGTTTTTCAAATGAAATTATGAGAGTACTAAAGTAAAACTAGCAGCCAATTTGTGCGCAGTAGGCTCTCAAAAACAGAAATTACTTCACAGCCAAGATAATCTGTTTTTTTTTTAAGACATTGATTGGAACACTGGGGAGCAAACCTCTGCCCTTCTTCAAAGAGTGATAAGGGCTCTTTAAGGTCCATCAGCACTCTAATGGTCTGCATCTGAGATATATGTCCACTCTGCAGAGTTTTAACCTGCCTCTAAACACACCAGACCTGACCCACACTTGATGTTGATGCTGTACACACTTGAAATGAAAAGCATTGCATTCCCCAGTGCTATCCATCCTTCACTTGATCAGCACAATGTTTGCAATGGGGGAGTTTTTGATTTTCTGTGATTATGTATGATCTCTCCTGATTGATGATGGTCGAAGGAAAGAGGTTTAGAATGCACGATTCCATGTGCTGCAATTAAGGTCCATTCTATTTTTAAAATCCAGAGAAACATCTAGCACTGTGCAGTGGAAAGCTGAAGCAGTGTTGCACAGAGAATGAAAAGGAGTGAAATTAGTCATTTTATGGAGATGAGATTTCAGTAATTAGCACTGGAAAAAGTCAATCAGGGATGAATTTATGTATTCCGATTAATCACTGCTGTGACATCAACACATAAATATTGAAGACTGACTGGAAGGGCAGAAATGATTGGACATTACCATCAAGTACCTTAATCATGTGTTACACACATACAAGGACAAGTCAAGGCTTCCTATAATTGAAATACCGACTGTAAAATTGATTTAATAAAATGCACCCGGTTACATAATATCTCAGCTTATGGAGTATTCATTTTTTTCTCTTCCAAAACAACATTAACCCTTGCACGGTCACCCTACATTCTGCTGCTGCTGCTGCTGCTCCATGGTTTCACGCCTGACAAAGCAAAACTTCATCTGTCATAAACAACCTTGCAGTTCTATCGCAGACATGGGCAAAAGGAAAGGAAATCGCTCACTCTCGACAGGCACAAGCTAGTCTAAGGCATAATGCAACATGATGACGGGTTCAGGATCAGTGGCATTTGAAAGCTCAGCGTATCGGTTAGTTATTGAAGCAGCAGAGATTGTTTTCTGTAGAAACAGGGAAGGTTAGAAGGTTTCGCACAGATGGCAAAGAATTCCCAGCAGTTTCAATGAGATGTCAGCAAAACTAAACAGCCTTTACTTGGCAGCAAGGTCCAGAACAGACTCTAGGCTGAGAATAGTGTTCGAGGAAGATGGCCAACTAGAATTAATGATAGGGTGCTGTAGAGTGTTGCTAAATAGAGACCTTGGGGTGCAGGTGTATCGTTCCTTGAAAGTGGAGTTGCAGGTAGACAGAGTGATGAAGGTAGCATCGGCACACTTACCTCATTGATCAGTGCATTGAGTACAGGAGTTGGAGGTCATGTTGCAGCTGTATACGACATTGATTACGTCACTTTTAGAATATTGTATATAATTCTAGTTGCCTGTGACACAACAGATGTTATTAAACTAGTAAGGGTCCAGAAACCATTTATAAGGACATTGCCAGGGCTAGAGAATTTGAGTTACAAGGAGAGGCTGGATAGTCTGGAGCTACTTTTCCCTGGAGTGTCTGAGGCTGAGGGGTGACCATATGGAGGTTTATAAAATCATGAGGGGCATGGATAGGGTGAATAGCTGAAGTGTTTTGCCAAGAGTAGGAGAGTCCAGAACAAGAGGACACAGGTTTAAGGTGAGAGGGGAAAGATTTAAAAGGGACCTGAGGGGCAATGTTTTCATGCAAAGGGTGGTGCGTGTATGGAATGAGCTGCCAGAAGAAGTGGTAGAAGTGAGTACAATTACAACATTTAAAAGGCATTTGAACAGGTACATTGACAGGAAAGGTTTGGAGGGATATGGACCAAATGCTGAAAAGATGGAATTAGTTCAGCTTAGAAACTCTTATCGGCATGGAAAGGTTGACCAAAGGATTGGTTTTCCATGCTGTTACAGTTCTATGATTCTGTGATATACAAACAGACGTATATAATAGGTGCTGAAGGACCATTCAAACCTGTTCTGCCATTCACTAAGATCTTGGCAGATTTATTTTGAATTCCATACTCCATCAATCCCCAATAACCTCTACCTAACAAGAATTCATCTAATTATGCTGTAAACATATTTAATGATCCTGCTTTCAATGCTTGCTGAGGCAGAGCGTTCCAAAATTACTCAAGAAGAGAAAGATGTTTTATTTCTGTTTGAAAAAGGTAACTCTTAATTTTTAAACACTGCCTTCTAGTTCTGGACTTGCCACCAGAGGAAATATCTTTTTTGCACTGAACTATTCAGGATTTTATATGCTTCAAACAACTTTTCAGGCTTCGAAATAAATACAGGTTTTGCCTAACCAGCCATTCCTCAGAAAGCAACCCACTCCTTCCAGGTATCAAAGCTAAAAAGCTTCCTCTGAAACATCAATGCAATTACATCCTTAACTCTCCCACAGAACTGGCATGGGAAAGACTAACAGGCGTGTGGAATAATAGATCATTGGACTGGAATATTGCTGACTTTTTTTTAAGGCAGTGCCTTTCAAAATGTAGCACATGGCTGGCTGAATGGCCTCCCTCTGATCTACAATGCTCTTCAGCTGGATTTTATGAGGCTCTATACCCCCCCCCCCCCCCCACACAATGAAACTAAAAGATTATTCAGGCCAAGAACCCACTCACCAAATGAGCACAGGGCTGCCTCATGGTCATTTTCTCTGCTGGATGTGTCAGCTGCCCAAGACCGATGTTTCCATCTGGGAAGGAAGTCCTTCCTTAGAGACAAGCAGCTCCATAGTCCCAGGTTCAAGTGATGATCGCTGCTGGGATCACTCTTTGAACGTGAAGGCATTTTAGAATCTGGACTTGAAGGCGAGTCAGGCAACGCCAAGGGAGAGGGTCAAGGGGCTTGGCTCAAGAGGTCAGGAGTTTGGGAGGTGAAAGAGGTTGAGGATTGGAGACATAATCTGTCCTGATGGACATGGGAACCCCACAGTTGAGGTCCCACCCACCTTAGCCCAACCCAGCTCGGTGTAATATAAACTGTCAAAATGTCACAGAGGTCTACAGTCCTGAAAAAGACCCTTCAGCCCATCACATCTGCACCAGTCAAAAACAACCACTAAACTGTCAAGGCTACTCACCTGCATTGGGCCTCCCCTACAGTGGGTAAAATATCCCACAGTGGGCAGTGGTGGAATGAGACCACTAATTGACTACTTGATAGGCTTCAGGACGGACTTGAACCCCCAGCTTCAGCACAGACTCGAACCCTCAGTTTCAGCGCGCACTCGAACCCCCAGCTTCAGCATGGACTCAAACCCCAGCCTCAGTGTGGACTTGAACCCCAGCCTCAGCATGTACTTGAACCTCCAGCTTCAGTGTGTACTTGAACCTCCAGCCTCAGCGTGGACTCAAAACTTCGGCTTCAGTGTGGACTCGAACCCCCAGCCTCAATGTGGACTTGAAGCCCCAGCCTCAGTGTGGACTCGAACCCCTGGGCCTCAGTGTGGACTCAGACCCCTGGCCTCAGCATGGACTCGGACCACCCCGGCCTCAGTGCAGACTTGAACCCCTAGCCTCAGCGTAGACCCAAACCCCCGGCCTCAACATGGACTCAGACCCTTGGCCTCAGCGTGGACTCGGAACCCCCGGCCTCAGTGTGGGCTCGGACGTCCCCAGCCTCAGCATGGACTCGGACACCCCCCCAGCCTCAGCATGGACTCGGAACCCCCCGCCTCAGCGTGGACTTGGACCCCCCGGCCTCAGTGTGGGCTCGGACGTCCCCAGCCTCAGCATGGACTCGGACACCCCCCCAGCCTCAGCATGGACTCGGACACCCCCCCGGCCTCAGCATGGACTCGGAACCCCCGGGCCTCAGTGTGGACTTGAACCCCCAGGCCTCAGTGTGCACCCAGACCCCCAGGCTCAGCATGGACTTGGACCCCCCGGCCTCAGTGTGGGCTCGGACGTCCCCAGCCTCAGCATGGACTCGGACCCCCCCCCAGCCTCAGCGTGGACTCGGAACCCCTGGGCCTCAGTGTGGACTTGAACCCCCGGGCCTCAGTGTGCACCCAGACCCCCAGGCTCAGCGTGGACTTGGACCCCCCGGCCTCAGTGTGGGCTCGGACGTCCCCAGCCTCAGCATGGACTCGGACCCCCCCCCAGCCTCAGCGTGGACTCGGAACCCCTGGGCCTCAGTGTGGACTTGAACCCCCGGGCCTCAGTGTGCACCCAGACCCCCAGGCTCAGCGTGGACTTGGACCCCCCGGCCTCAGTGTGGGCTCGGACGTCCCCAGCCTCAGCATGGACTCGGACACCCCCCCAGCCTCAGCATGGACTCGGACACCCCCCCCAGCCTCAGCATGGACTCGGACCCACCCCAGCCTCAGCGTGGACTCGGAACCCCTGGGCCTCAGTGTGGACTTGAACCCCCGGGCCTCAGTGTGCACCCAGACCCCCAGGCTCAGCGTGGACTTGGATCCCCCCGGCCTCAGCATGGACTCGGACTCTCCGGCCTCAGCGGTGGACTCGGACCCTCCGGCCTCAGCGGTGGACTCGGATCCCCCGACATCAGCGTGGACTTGGACCCCTCAGCCTCAGCATGGACTCGGAAGCCCGGCCTCAGATTGGACCCAAACCCCTGGCCTCGAGATGAAGCCTGGTGTGATCTGGGTTGAAAGGGTTGTCATTCTGAACTCTTATTTCTTTATTTTTCTAAGTTATTGCTGGACTTCTTATTTCTTTATTTTTCTAATTTCTTTTCTCTAAGAATTTGTACTTAAGAATCTATACCCAGGTACCTTGATACCTAAGTTGGCACCGTAAGTGGCGACTTGTAGACTTTTCACTGTACTCAACGCTTGTATGTGACAATAAAGCTAATTCAATTCAATTCAGTTCTGCATCAGAAGCACGCTGTGCCTTAGGCCCAGCTCATCAGAAGCAAGCTAAAGACAACTGCAAAGCCAAAGTTCCATCTTGCCTTGTGGGGCAACATCAGTGAAAAGAAGTTCTCTTGTCAACATATAATCGGTTTTATTTTCTGCTCTCAAACAAATATTTGCTAACTGAAGAGATTTAATACAGTAGGTATAACAGGGGAATTGACAAAGCAAATGTAGAGAGATGTTTCCCCTCATGGAGCAACGTAGAACAAGAGGTTATAGGTTTAAGGTGAGGGAGAGATCTAAAACAGGAATTACTTCTCTCAAAAGGGTCATGAATTGGTGGAATTTCTACTCCAGAGTATGGTGCATGCAGGGACATCAAGTAAACTTAATGAGGAGCTAAAATATATTTTTAATTAGGAACAGGTTAAGGATTATGGGGAGCAGGCAGGAAATTGGAGCTAATGCTGAGATAAGATCAGGCTTGATCATATTAAATGGTAGGGCTGACTCAAAGGGTTGATTTACCTATTCCTGGCCAGGCCCTATTCATGATGAAGGGCTTTTGCCCGAAACGTCGATTTTCCTGCTCCTCGGATGCTGCTTGACCTCCTGTGCTTTTCCAGCACCACTCTAATCTTGACTCTAATCTCCAGCACCTGCAATATCCACTTCCGCTTACCTACTCCTGCCCCGAGTCCTCATTTTCCTTTTCACGTTTTCCATCCAATGTTACACAGAGTTTGATGGGAAAAGCACAAAATGGTAATGGAAGAAAGACACTTCATGCTCAATCACCCAGCTTTGTGTCAAATACAAATGGACAGCAACAATTCAAGAAGGCAGCTCACCAGCACCTTCTCAAGGGCCACTAGGGATGGGCAATAAATGCTGGTCCAGCCAGCGATGCCTACAATCCATGAATGATTTTTTTTGAAAAGCACTGGCTGAGATGTCCAATTAATCCCCCCTGCACTGAGTTAGGGCATTTCTCCCAATGTAGAAAGATCAAACCTAACTGAGGAGGACTTGACAATGACAGCCAGAGGTAACCAACCTTCATTAGCAATTAAAAAGGCTATTCAAAATATTTGATTTGTAAAGGACATGTGAGGAGGTGGTTCCTGTTCCCAATGGTTGGCTTATTACACTGACTGCGTCAATCATTGATGGGTGAACTTGAAAGCCAACAATGACTCTTTAAGATACAGACCTTCAGCAAGTAGTTAATAACTCACACAAACAGTTTGCCAAGCAAGTGTTCTGTATGCCAGCAACATCAATAATACTGCTTACAGTTACTTTCCCATTGGTATGATCCCAGCTGATATTATTACTGGACAAGACAGATCTTGGAGCCAAATCTGGCTTGACATTTTTTTAAAAATTCACTCATGGGATGTGGGCATCGCTGGCTGGGCCAGCATTTATTACAGGTCCCTTGTTGCCCTTGAGAAAGTAATGGAGAGCTGCCTTCTTGAACCGCTGTAATCCAATGTGCTGTAGGTAGACCCACAATGCTCTGAGGGAGGGAATTCCAAGATTTTGGCCCAGCGACAGTGAAGGAACAGGAATATATTTCCAAGTCAGGATGGTAATGAAGGGGAACCTGCAGGTGGTGGTGTTCCCATGTAATGGTTGCCCTTATTCTTCTAGATGAAAGTAATTGTGGTTTGGAAGGTGCTGTCTAACGAACCTTGGTGAATTTCTACACTGCATCTTATAGAGAGTACACACTGATGCTACTGAGCATTAGTAGTGGAAGGAGTGGATGTTTGTAGACATGATGCCAATCAAATGGTTGCTTTGTCCTGGATGGTGTCAATAGCAAGTATAGATCACATGGAATATGGGTACAACTAGCCATTTGGACAAAGAACTGGCTCGAAGGTAGAAGACAGAGGGTGGTGGTGGAGCATTGTTTTTCAGATTGGAGGCCTGTGACCAGTGGTGTGCCACAAGGATCGGTGCTGGGTACACTGCTTTTGGTCATTTATACAAATGATTCGGATGTGAACATACGAGGTATAGTTTGTAAGTTTGCAGACGACTCCAAAATTGAAGGTGTAGCGGACAGCGAAGAAGGTAACCTCACAACACAATTGGATCTTGATCAGATGGGCCAATGGGCTGAGGAATAACAGATGGTGTTTAATTTAGATAAGTGTGAGGTGCTGCATTTTAGAAAGGCAAAGCAGGGCAGGACTTATACAATTAATGGTAAGGTCCTAGGGAGTGTTGCTGAACAAAGAGACCCTGGAGTGCAGATTCATAGTTCTTTGAAAGTAGTGTCTCAGATAGATAGGATAGTGAAGAAGGTATTTGGTAAGCTTTCCTTTACTAGTCAGAGCATTGAGTATAGGAGTTGGGAGGTCATGTTGCAGCTGCACAGGACATTGGTTAGGCCACTTTTGGAATATTGCGTGCAATTCTGATCTCCCTCCTATCGGATGAACGTTGTGAAACTTGAAAGGGTTCAGAAAAGTTTTGCAAGGATGTTTCGAGGGTTGGAAGGTTTGAGCAATAGGGAAATGCTGAATAGAATGGGGTTGTTTTCCCTGGAGCATCTGAAGCTAAGGGGTGACCTTATAGAGGTTTATAAAATCATGAGGGACATTTATAGGTAAATAGGCAAAGTCTTTTCCCTGGATTGTTAGGTTACAGAGAAGAGGGCATAAGTTTAGGGCAAGAGGGGAAAGATTTAAAACAAACCTAAGGGGCCAATTTTTCAGAGTGTGGTAGATTTACAACACTTAAAAGGCACCTGAATGGGTGTATGAATAGGAAGAGTTGAGAGGGATATGGGGCAAGTGCTGGCAAATGGGACTAGATTAGGTTAGGATATCTGGTTGGCATGGACAAGTTGGACCGAAGGGCCTGTTTCCATGCTGTACATCTTTATAACTCTGAACTTCTTGAGCATTATTGGAAATACACTCAAGCAGATAAGTAGGGAATATTCTATCGCACTCCTTACTCATGCATTGTAGATAGTGGACACATTTGGGGAGTCAAGGGGTGAGTTATGATATTGTTGGTTATAATCAGCTAGTCATTCACTGAGACAGAAGCACACAATGATGCAGATATTGTTTTAACAATAAAACATATTTATTAAGCAAAAGGAATGAAGATAATTGGGTTAGTTCATTCTATTTCAATAATACAAATTCAAAGATTTTTAAGCACACAGTAAAAGTATAATCCCATTAATCTCAAAACCACTCCTTTACAACTTTAAAGCCTCCCCGTACTGTTCCCAAAAGGAACTCTTTTACAGTACTCACACCAGAATCTCTTTCTCTAAAACTTCAATAGATTTAAGGTAACTATGACTCCAACTCTATTCCAGGAGCTCTCAGACCATCCAGTCTAATCTATCATATACCTGATTTAAAATAATCTCAACTTCAAGTCTCCTTTGGGGTTACGTTCCAAGTCTTCTAGCTTTGTACTATAAGTAATTCCTGACTCCTGTCAGGAGCACTGTTTTGTTATGCATTGCTGTTCAAGGATCAGGTAGAATGGCAGATTTTAAGACAATTGAGTGTGATTATGTGATCACGATGAGGCTGGCTTTTAATTTAATGCAAATGTCATCAATTGTCATGGTGGGAATTTGAATTCATGCCTTCAGAACATTAACTCTCGCACCCTAGATTACTAGACTAATGATATCACCAAGGTAAAAACAATGACTGCAGATGCTGGAAACCAGATTCTGGATTAGTGGTGCTGGAAGACCACAGCAGTTCAGGTAGTATCCAAGGAGCCTAATCCAGAATAATGATATCACCACTGCATCACCACCACTTCCTGTCAAAATATCAATGATTCTTAATACCCCCCTGAAAATGAGAGAGAAATTCTGGACACCCACATCCCATGAAAGACTAAAGGTGAAAAAAAAAGCTCTGCTCCATCATTTGACAACAATTTTTCATAAAACTCACTGAAATGTAAAATAATGTTAGAGACCATGGCAGGGTGGGATAGTGCAGAGAGATGGTTTCCTCATCACTGGAGAGATTAGAACTCAGGGCTTAGAGTCTCAACACAAAGAGTTCCAGAACCTAATTTGTGGACAGAGAGTACTTAGCAGAAATGGTGTGCGCCTCAGGCACCGCCCTCATTAACAGTGTGCTGGTCGGCAGAAAGATATCAGATGGACATCACTGTTTGGCAATGAGAAGTATCTGGACTCCAAGATGTGCACCTCTGGAATGCACTACCTCAGAGGGCTGCTGATGCTCCAATGTCGAATATATTCTGGTGGAGATTGAAAGATGTTTGGGCAGAGGAAGACAGGGCTGGAAACCAGGGTTAACACAGGGGAGCAGCCATGGTCATAGTGAACAGTGAAGTAGGTTGGAGTAAGGACCACTTCATTCCTGTTGCTACTTGTGTCTCATCACAGTGTAATTACAGATGTTATGTCACAGTTTGAGTACTTTTTAATGTTATTTGAAAAGGAACAATATGCAGGGTTACTCAGGGGAATGGAGATAGAATGGCACTGAGTGAAGTGGTCATCGGGAAAGTCGATGCAGTTACAACAGACTGAACAGCCTCCTATTACACTGTAACAAGTCTGTGATACTCTTCAGTAACAGAGTGATTTCCACATAAGATGTAAACAATCCTCCCGTCAGGAAAAACATATTTCCTTTTCAATTCAAGCAGAATGGTTTGATGTTTTTGCCACAGGCAATCTGTCAAACCAAAAAAGGAATTACGCATTCAAGGAGGTTTTCCAGCCCCTCCTTTCTACACAGGAGAGATCATAGAGTCAGAGAGACATAGAGATGTACAGCATGAAAACAGACCCCCCAGTCCAACCCGTCCATGCCAACCAGATACCTCAACCCAATCTAGTCCCACCTGCCAGCACCCGGCCCATATCCCTCCAAACCCTTCCTATTCGTATACCCATCCAAATGCCTTTTAAATGTTGCAATTGTACCAGCCTCCACCACTTCCTCTGGCAGCTCATTCTATACATGTACCAACCTCTGCATGAAAAAGTTGCCCCTTAGCTCTCTTTTATGTCTTTCCCCTCTCACCCTAAACCTATGCCCTCTAGTTCTGGACTCCCCTACCCCTGGGAAAAAAACTTTGTCTATTTATCCTGTCCATGCCCCTCATAATTTTGTAAACCTTTATAAAGTCACCCCTCAGCCTCCGACGCTCCAGGGAAAACAGCCCCAGCCTGATCAGCCTCTCCCTATAGCTCAAACACTCCAACCCTGGCAACATGCTTATAAATCTTTTCTGAACCCTTTCAAGTTTCACGACACGTTTCCAATAGGAAGGACATTGCATGCAAAGCTCCAACAGTGGCATAACCAATGTCCTGTACAGCTGCAACATGACCTCCAAACTCCTGTACTTTGTTCAGCTGCTCACTGAAAGCAGACCACTGTACTTATTCACATTTTCCTGACATGGAGATGTATAGCACAGAAACAGACCCTTCGGTCCATACCGACCAGATATCCCAACCTAATCTGGTCTCACTTGCCAGCACCTGGCCCATTTTCCTTTAAACCCTTCCTATTCATATATGTTGCAAGTGCTCATATGACGTGGGGTCCAATGATGTTGCCATTCCTAGAAGATTGCTTTCTGTGTGGTCACATGAAGTTTCACATTGTCGGCTGGCACTGTAGATTCTCTACTTCACAGGATATCCTGATGCACATGGACACATTTTTAATTCCATAACTTTATTGAATTCATGTTTCACACTATACCATGGATGCAATTTGAGCTCATATCCTCATGAAGCTGGGGGCCTGGATACCAGTTCAGTGACATTACCACCATCACCTCTCGAATATGGTTGACACTTAATGCCCTCTGAAATGTGAGAGAAGTGCTGAATTTACCAGTGACACCCAAACCCATAAAAGACTAATTCAAACCAATTGTATTTCTTGGAAGGTTGCTCTCCTTATCTCATGTCACTAGATATAGCTGGAATGCTTTGTCGCATTTATGTATGAATTTCTCTATGCTAGGAAAGCTTCCACCTATCCTGACAAAGCACTTACTGGTACTTTTGAAATTAAGTACGAAGTGTCTCATAATCAAAAAAAAGAGAAATGAAATCTCTTCAAGGCAATTAAATGAATAATCTTGTGGGATAATCATTTCTTATGGTCAGTCCCAATATGGAAAGATTTTCTAATAATGTAGCTGTGTAATCAATCTCGTACCCAAGCAGTAACAGCCCTTTGCTATCTGTGCATGACTTCCTTCAGTAGTACTCATTAATCATACTGCAGATCTGACTGATAGTCCTTGGTATTACTGAGAAACTGTAGTGGGATGATCCTGATGAGGTTGAGGCTGCTATCTCAGATTGCTATAGCAAGCTCAATGGGTGATTTACAGAGTCCTTTCTTCACACCACAACCATGTCTTTAGTTACTCATAAGTAACAAGATCTTTGCTTTGTAATCGTACATATCTTCCTGCACTCAATTACATCACTCATATTGTCCCAGCACAATGAACAGCAAGTTCTGGAAGAGGAAGTCTCTAATTGATCATGAAGCAATACTCATCAAGATCGGCTGAAAATCTAAAGCTAGATAGAAATAGACTGACATAGTCATAATTGGAAATGGACTATTATTAAAAAAAGGAATTCATCTGGTGATTCCTCCAATGTACGTTGGATAAAATACAGACGGACTTAGAGAGACTGGAAAATTCCTAAACAAAATCTAAATATTATAATTTCTGTCGAAATGCAATTCTGGCCATGGGTTACTAATGTTCATCATGTTTGTTTTTTTCATTCATTCACAGGATGAGAATGCCGCTGGCCAGGACAGTATTTATTGCCCATTCCTAATTGCCCAGAGGGCAGTTAAGAGTCAACCACATTGCTGTGGGTCTGGATTCACATGCAGGCCAAAACAAGTAAGGATGGCAGTTTCCTTCCTTAAAGGACATTAGTGAACCAGTCGGGTTTTCCCCCACAATCACGGTTATCATTTAGACTCTTAAATCCAGGATATTTGTTGAATTAGAATTCCACCATCTGCCGTGGTGAGATTCGAACTTGGGTCCTTAGAACGTGAGGCAAAAGTGAGCACTGCAGATGCTGGGGATTAGAGTCAAGAGTGTGGTGCTGGAAAAGCACAGCAGTCAGGTAGCATCCGAGGAGCAGGAGAATTGACATTTTGGACAAAAGCCCATTTTCAGGCTTTTCTTATGAAGGGCTTTTGCCAGAAAAGTCGATTCTCCTGCTCCTCAAATGCTGTTTGACCTGCTGTGCTTTTTCAGCACCACACATTTGACTTCCCAGAACATTACCTGAGTCTCTGGATTAACAGTCCACTCAGCCATTGTGTTCCCCTTGTAAGCAAGTGCATATCAAAGGCAGGGGGAAAAAAGAGCAAGGAGGAAATTCAGTGCCAGCAACATGTACAAATCTCAATCCTCTGAGATAATCTGCCATTTGCAGCAGAAGCTTCCAGGGACAGACTGACTTTAGCAGCTGTCTGCATACCCTTTGGAACTTTACATAAACCTGTTGGACTATAACCTGGTGTTGTGTGATTTTTAACTTTGTACACCCCAGTCCAACACCGGCATCTCCAAACTCAGAGAATGGACATGGTCGACTTTACCTTGAACACAAACAACAATCAGTTAAATGTAAATCTATTCCTCAAGGGAATGCTGAGGGATTCGCCATGCTCTAGTTTTGTTTCTTTCCATGTGCCTTTCTTCCAGCATGCAAACTCCTCTGGGAACCTTGTGTCATGAAAGTCTAGGTAGAAAGAATGAGCTACAATGCAAGTTGGGAATGGGATTTGTCAGAATCCAAAATTGAAGTCATGTGAAATCCGCCGTGGGCTGGTAAGACGAAACTGGCTCAGTCACAGAAGATAGAGTAGCAGCAGATGGGTGTTTTTCAGCCTGTGACCAGTTGTATTCCACATGGACCCCTGTTGTTTGTAACATATATAAATAAGTGATTTGAAGGAGAATGTAGGTGACCTAATTCATATGTTTGTGGATGACGCAAAGATTGGGGGAGCTGCGGAGATTGAGAAAGATTGCCAGAGGCTACAGCATGACACAAATACTTGGTGGAACAAATGGTAAATGGAATTTAATCCAGACAAATGCAAGGTGATGCATTTTGGAAGATGTATTGCAGGAGGGAAGTACACAATAAATGTCAGAACCTTTAACAGCATCAACATACAGAGGGATCTAGCCGTATAGGTCGACAGTACCCTGAATGTGGCAACACAAGTGGAGAAAGTGATTAAGGAGGTATATGGCAAGCTTGCCTTCATCATTTATAGAGTATAAAAATTGACAAGTCTTATTGTAGCTATACAGTCAGGCCATTTTAGGAATATTGTGTTCAGTTCTTTTCACCGTATTACCAAAAGGATGTGGAGGCTTTGGAGAGGATGCAAAAAAGGTTTACCAGAATGTTGCCTGGTTTGGAGGGTATTAGCTATGATGAGAGACTGAACAATCCTGGTTGGTTTCCATTTGTGGAGATGCCGGTGTTGGACTCGGGTGGTCAAAGTCAGAAATCAAATGACACCAGGCTACTGTCCAACAGGTTTAATTGAAATCACAAGCTTTTGGAGCACAGCTCCTTTGTCATGGGAAGTCAGGAGCAGCGCTCCGAAAGCTTGTGATTTGCAATAAACCTGTTGGATAATAACCTGGTGTTGTGTGACTTCTGACTGTTTCCACTTGAACATCAAAGGCTGAGGGGTAACCTGACAGAGGTTACAAAATTATGAGAGGCATGGATAGAATGGACTGTTGGAATCTTTCTTTCCCCAGGGTAGAAATGTCAATTACTGAGTGACAAAGGTAAAATGGGGAAAGGTTAAAGGGAATATAAGGGGCAAGGTTGTTTTTTAAACAAAGAGAGTGGTAAGTGGAATGTGCTGCTGGAGATGGTGGGGATTGATACAATAGCAATGTTTAAGAAACATCTTGACAGATAGAGGGATATGGACTCTGTAGAAGCAAAATGTTTTTAGGTTAGGAAGGCATGTGGGCTGCGGCTTGGTAGTCTGTTCCTGTGTGGAACTGTTCTTTGTTGTTTGTTTTGCCTTTTAATTGATAAATTTACCAGTTGGGATATGATGGTTCACACACACTTGGGAATGGATACATACATCTTCTGAATGCACACTGGGGTAATGTCACTGCACAATAATCCAGAGGCCTAGCCTCATATGCTGAGGATAGTTGTTCAAATCCCATTGAGGCAGCTGGTAGATTTTAAAATCAATTAATAAATCTGGAATACTGAAAACTTCTTAAAACTTGCTAACACCAATGGGCGCAAACACTAAAACTGGCCCAAAAACTGGCCATCTGGAATACAAAGTTAGTCAATTGCCTTTAAAACCTACCAGGTTCACGTTACAGAAGGAAATCTGCCACCTTTACCTGGTTTGGCCTACATGTGACTCCAACTCCTCATTTAAGTGGTTGGCTCTTAACTGCCCTGAAGAAGGATTTTTCCCAAAACATCTACTTCTCCACCTCCTGATGCTGTCTGGTCTGATGTGTCCTTCCAGCCTCCTGCCTGTCTACTTTGGATTCCAGCATCTGCGGTTTTTTTTTTGACTCTGAGATGGATTAGCAAGCCATTCAGTTCAAGAGCAATTAGGGATGAGTAACAAAGTGCTGACCCAGCCAACGTCGACTGCATTGTCTAAAAAGGAATAAATGTTTAAAAATCAAACTTGCTAATGCTTTCTTCTACTTTGAAAATTCATGGACAGTGCACACACGTTTTCACAACATGTAGTTTCCATTATAATACATGCTTAACTTTCCCTAGCTAGTCCAATCAGTTAACAGGAAAGACAAATTGTGGATTTATCTATAGGAGGCCCACTATTCATGAATGCCCGACTTAGGAACACAACCAAGACAAGGGGTGTAATTTCAATGAACTGACATATGAACATTCACTGTATTTACGAACAGCTGCTTTACCTGCATTGTGTTCCAATGTGCAGATAAACTGACAAGAACAGATTCCAGAACAGAACCCATATGTTACCCAAGAATGTCTGTGGTGCCTTTCACAACTTTACAAATGCCGATCAAGCACATTTTAATTTATGATGACTGTCGTAATAAAGAGAATGATTATACTTATTTGTGAACAGCAAGCTCCTTCAAAGCAGCTATATAATCAATACTATAGGACCACGAGTTTAGGAGCGGAAGTAGGCCATTTGAATCTACTCTGTCATTCAATCAGATCAAGACTGATTTCAAAATGCTCAACTCCAATTTCCTGTCTATCCTGCATAACCCTTGATTCTTGATGGATTAATAATCTGTCTCTCTCAGCCTTGAATATTCTTAATGACTCAACCTCAACAGCCTTTTGGATAAAGGATTCCACAGATTCCACAACCTTTTGAGAGAAGAAATTCCTCCTCATTCCTGTCCTAAATGGTCAGCCCCTTATTCTGAGATTATTCCCTCCAGTCTTAGACTCTCCTATAAGGGGAATCAAATTTGGACCTTGTCAGGTCCTCTACAAATCTTTGTTATGGACCAGGCCAGACCCCCTCAATGCATTTCAAGGTAGCCCAGACCCTAATTTTGCTAATTGCTTTAAGCAGGTGATGAGTGAATATTCCAGGAGTGATGCAGCTAGTCCAACCACTTAGCTTTAAGCAAAACTGAATTTATTTGCAAGATTATTGAATAAATAGAATAGAATCCAATCCCTATAGTGTAGAAACAAGCCCTTCAGTCCAACAAGTTAACACCAACCCCTCCAAAGGGTAACCCACCCAGTCCCATTCCCCTCTCATTAATGCACCTAACCTACACATCCCTGAACACCATGAACAATTTAGCATGGCCAATTCATCTAACCTCCACACCTTTGGATTGTAGGAGGAAACCCTCACAGACAAAGGGAGAATGTGCAAATGAGACTGGAGTTGAACCTGGGTCCCTGGCACTGTGAGGCAACAGTGCTTAACACTGAGCCACCATGCCACCCCATGAAGCCCAACCAAAAAAAAAGAACAGAATATAGAATAACTTAACCGATCCAAAAAACCCAACAGACTATCCCAACTTGATGATGCTGTTCCAAATTCCTGCAACAATCCTTGGCAAAAAGGTAAAATCAAACCCAGGCTCTTACAGAGAGATATCAGAGATATTCAACGTGAAACACCTTTTCCCATGTAACTGTTTCTTTGACCAGTCGCCTCGAAAACTGACAACTTGTTCTGAACAGCCAGACTTCTAAAACCCAAACCAAACCAGAGAAATGCTAAGTTGGGAGTACTGGCACTTCCTTTTCATTGAGCAGATTTCTTTTCTTAAAACTTAAAAGCTTCAAGTCGATCAACCCAGACATTTCGGCAACTCTGCCTCGTACAATACCTTTGAGAAAAACTAAGGGCAATACAACTTTGTTAAAGGAGCAGCATCATCATATCTTATATGTTTCAACAAGGTCACTTTTTTTTCTTCTATACTCCAATGAATACTCAATCTTCTCAACATCTCCTAAGATAATCCTTCCATACCTGGTATCAGCTGAGTGATCCTTCTCTGGACTGTCTCCAATGCAGTACATCTTCCTTTACATCAGGGGCCAAAAATTGTTCCCAGTATTCCAGCTGTGGTTTAACTTGTGCCTGACACAATTTTTGCAAAGCCCCTTTACATTTATAATCCATTCCCTTCAAAATAAGGGCAAAAATTCCATTTGATTTCCCTATTACCACCTGAACTTGGATACTGTTTTTTTGGAATTCATGGATGAAGACTCCCATATCCCTGTGTTCTGTGGATTTCTGCAGTCTTTCTGCATTTAAATAATATTCAACCCTTCCATTCTTACCACCAAAGTGGAAAATCTCAGATTTCCTCACACTATGTTCCATCTACTAAGTTTTGCCCACTCGTTTAACCTGTCTATTTCCATCTGCAGACTTTTTGTGCATTCATCACCATTTGGCTATGCTTATGACAAAAATATTTGTGATATTTTGTTTACTTTATCAACAATCAGTTGAGGGGTAAATATTGGATGGAAATTGGGGGAAATTCCATTGCACCTCTGTTCAATAGTGCCATAGGATTTTCTTTTGTAGTCAACTTGAGGGGACTTGCATTGATATCTCCTCCAGAACCTTAATGACACCTTTGACAGTGCAGCACTCCCTTAGTGTTCTGTACCAATCTAATTCTCAGCTGAATAAAGAAAGCAGCAAAGTAGAAAAATGTGGTGGAATCTAAAGTACTGGCCTCCTAGGAGGGACCAAGGGGAGCTCCTACAATGCAATGGTAGCGTCCCTTCCTCGAATTATCAATCTCTAAATTGTCCTGTCATGCTATCATAGATGGCTAGATCAGAAGAGCTCCCTGGACAGGAAGAATTATGTGGTGGCTGCGCAAAAACTGCTTCCCCTTGCAGGTTCGTGCTGGACGCATTATCATAATTCTGAAGGGCTATCAAACATATTAGTAACTTTTCTTTTTAAAGCCAAATGTTGTACAAGAATGAAGATTAAAGAAATGCAAATAACAAAAACAAAATTAAAAATAGATTTCAAAACTTCGATCACCAGTCAGAGAAAATATGACTCACTCGCTTCATTGGGTGGCTCACTGATGTGAAAGCAATTACAAGCAATTAACTTGTGTTTCTAAAATTACACCAATAACTACACTTCAAAAGTACTCTGGAGAAAGTGAGGACTGCAGATGCGGGAGATCAGAGCTTAAAAATGTGTTGCTGGAAAAGCGCGGCAGGTCAGGCAGCATCAAAGGTCCAGGAGAATCGAAGGGCTTGTGCCCGAAACATCGATTCTCCTCGTCCTTTGATGCTGCCTGACCTGCTGCACTTTTCCAGCAACACATTTAAAAGTACTTTGTCAAGTATCACGCAGTTTTACGCCCACGTCTACACGTTGGGTTCAAGACAATATGGTCAGGGAGAAGGCACACATTCAACAGCTGTCTTCAGACTTGGGTTTGGTTATAACCCAGTTTATTACATTTCAAGGTTAAACACTATAATACATAATAATTAGAGGTATATCAGGCTCCAATTTCACTGTTACATCATCAAAAGATTATTCCACAAATCCCACTACCGAATGATAATCAATCTACTCCACATATTTCTAACATTTACACAGCAACACTGCAGCCTTCTCCTAATATTCTACGAATTCTGACAATTCATAGCATAGAACCCCTACAGTGTAGAAACAGGCCATTTGGCCCAACGAGTCCATACTGACCCTCCGAAGAGTAACCCACCCTATTCATTTCCCTAGCATATTCATTTCCCTACATTTACCCATGACAAATGCACCTAGCCTACATATCCCTGAACACTAAGGGCAATTTTAGCATTATTAATTTACCTAACCTGCACATCTTTTGACTGTGGGAGGAAACTGGAGCACCCGGAGGAAACCCATGTAGATACAGAAAGAATGCGTAAACTCCACACAGAGAGTCGCCTGAGGCTAGAATCGAACCCACGGCCCTGGCACTCCTAATTAACTAAGGCTTCAACAAGTCTAAGTATCGAGAACAAAGGGAGGCAGAAGTCTAAAGTGAAAGGCAGGAGATTGACAGAAGATATGAGGAAAAATGCTTTCACCATGGAAATACACTGTTTGAGGATAGTAGAGCTGGGTAACCTAGCCATTTGTACTTGGATGAACAGTTGAAGTAGAATAGCACTCAAGGCAATGGGCCAAGTGTGGGAAAGTGGAACTACTGTAGGTAGTGGTGTGTATTTTGTCAGTACAGACTCCATGGACTAAAGAGCCTCTTCTGTTTTGTTCCATACTGTGCTGTTTGTACTCAGTGAGGTGAAGCATCTTGAAACAATCACTTGGTTATTCCAGGGCCCTGACTTGGTTCCACTTTGTTGTAAATCTCTTTGGGATAGCCTGTGGTTGTAAATGGCTTTCAGGAATGCATAAAATCACAGAGCGTTTCCAGACGGTCAAAGAAGGGGAGTTATTTCCAATCACTGAAAGACATAAATGCATAGGAGGCGGGTTTGAGGAGGTTTATCAGATTGATTTGAATGAGTTGTCTTATGAGGAAGGATTGGACAAGTTGAGCTTTCCAGGTAAAAACAATGACTGCAGATGCTGGAAACCAGATTCTGGATTAGTGGTGCTGGAAGAGCACAGCAGTTCAGGCAGCATCCAAGGAGCAGCGAAATCGACGTTTCAGGCAAAAGCCCATCATCAGGAATAAAGGAGCTTTGTGAGAGGTGACATGATTGATGCATGTATGATCTCGAATGGTTTCAACATGGAGGACATGGAAAGCACGTTTCTACTCGTGGGAGAGTTCAAAGCCAGTGGACGCTGTTTAAACATAAGGGGTCGTCCTTTTGCGACAGACGTAAGATCAAATTAGCTCTCTGAGGGTTGGAATTGCGACCTGAGAAGGCAGTGGAGGTGGCTCTATTGAACATTTTCAAAGCAGGGACAAATTGTTTGCTTTCCAAACAAGAATCTAAGGTATTTGGGAGAGCAAAGGAAACAGGATGGGAATGTGGATTTCAAAACACAAACAGATCAGCCATGATGTTATTGAACAGATGAGCAGGCTTGAAGTGTGGAATGGCCAAGTTCTGCTCCTAATTTATACATGTGCATGTCAGTAGCCAGACGACATAGATTTAAGGTGACTGGTGAAAGATCTGGAAGGGATGAGGAAGATTTTTTTAGCATTGATTCATTCAGCACAGAAACAGTGTTTGGTCTAACCAGTCCATGTTGACCATGTTCCCAAACCAAACTCGTCCCACCGGCCTGCGCTTGGCCCATATCCCTTAAACCTTTTCTATTCACATACTTAACCAAATGTCTCTTAAATGTTGGAACTGTACCTTCCTCTGGCAGTTCATTCCACACATAAACCACTCTCTGCATAAAAAAGTTGCCCCTCATGTCCTTTTTAAATCTTTCTCCTGTCACCTTAAAAATATACTCCCTAGTTTTGAACTCCTCCCCCCGAGAGAAAAGACCCTTGAGATTCACCTTATCTGTTCCCATCATGATTTTATAAATCTCAGTAAGATCACGCAACAACATCCCAGCGAAAAAAGTCCCAGCCCATCCAGCCTAATTTTATAACCCAAACCCTCCATTCCCAGCAACATCCTGGTAAATCTTTTCTGAACCCTCTCCAGTTTAGTAATATCCTGCCTATAGCAGAATTGCACACAGTACTCCAGAATAAGCCTCACCAGTGTCCTGTACAATCTCAACATGACATCCCAACTCCTATACTCAAAGGTCTGAGCAATGAGGGCAAGCATGCTAAATGCCTTCTTCAAACTTCCTGTCAACCTGTGACACAAATTTCAAAGAACTATGTACCTGAACCCCTAGTTCTCTGTACTGTACAACACTACACAGGGCCCGACCTTTAATTATCCAGTCCTTGCTTATTTTACCAAAACGCAATACCCCGCATTTATCAAATTAAATTCCATCTGTCACTTCTCAGCCCATTGACTCAACTGATCAAGATCTCTTTGAAACCTTAAATAATCTTCTTCACTGTCTACAAAGCAGCAAATTTGATGTCATCTGCATACTTACTAACCATGTTTTCTATATTCTCACGGAAATCATTCATATAAATGACAAACAAAAGTGGACCCAGTACTGATTCCTCTGGAGCACTGCTGGTCACAAGTTTCTAGTCCAAAAAACAATCCTCCACCATCACCCTCTGTCTCCTACCATAATGCCAATTTTGTATCTAATTGGCAAGCTCACCCTGAATCCCATGTGGTCTAGCTTTACTAATCCGTCTACCATGCGGAACCTTGTCAAAGGCTTTACTAAGTTCAATGTCTACTGCTCTGTCCTCAATCTTTTGATCGATGAAGGGCTTTTGCCCGAAATATCGATTTTCCTGTTCCTTGGATGCTGCCTGACCTGCTGTGCTTTTCCAGCATCACTCTAATCTTGACTCTAATCTCCAGCATCTGCAGTACCCACCTTCGCCTTTTTGATTATGTCATTCCACCAAGTTTGTGACAATTCCCTTTGCACAAAACAATGCTGACTATCCCTAATCGTTCCTTGTCTCTTAAGTGCATGTAAATCCTATCTTTCAGAATCACCTCGAACAGCTTACCCACCAGCCACATAGGTGAACGATTTACAATCTTCTCCTTACAGTCTTTCCTAAACAAAGGCACAACATCAGCCACATTTTTGTCCTCTGGTACTTCACCCATGGTTAGAGATGATACAAATATTTCTGTAGGGGCCCTGCAATTTCCTCCCCAGCTTCTCACAACGTACTGTGCTACACTTGATCAGATCTTGGAGACTTTTCTATTTTTATGTTTTCTAAGATGTCTAGCACTTCCTCTTCTGTAATGCAAACTGATTTCAAAACATTAATATTTATTTCCTGGAATTCTCTAGCCTGCATTTCTTTCTCAACAGTAAGCCATGCAACGCCTGGCTATGATTTTGAAAGTGCTAGCTAATAGAAGAATAGAAATAGATGTCATCACAGGTTCTCAAAGGGAACTGGATAAATAATTGAAGATAAAACCGCAGAAATGAAGGGGAAACTGAGATTGCTGTTTTAAAGATCCACCACAGGGTCTTTGTGCTAACAAAAACCTCCCTTCCTGCTGTATTAATCTCAAATTCTAAGATTCATTCATAACTGTTAGACTGTATTTTTTAGACTCCTTCCTATAAGGAGCCAATGGAAATGAAATATTCATGGCTTTGCAAA
Source organism: Chiloscyllium punctatum (assembly GCF_047496795.1). Taxonomy (NCBI): domain Eukaryota; kingdom Metazoa; phylum Chordata; class Chondrichthyes; order Orectolobiformes; family Hemiscylliidae; genus Chiloscyllium; species Chiloscyllium punctatum. The sequence continues at coordinate 107,577,015 of NC_092748.1, forward strand.
GTTTGTCCATCTTGGCTAGCAGTGATCAAAGAGTTTAAAAGGGACTCTAATCTATCTTCGTATTCTAGGTTGCACAGCTACTACGGATTTACAGTAAGAAAACATCCCTTAAGTCAATGGAGATTTAAGTAAATCTCCATTTAAAACTTCATCCATTAGAGATTTTCTCCATTTGAAGTGTTCATTCAATTCTACTTTGAAAGCTATTATTTAATCTGTTTCCACTAAACTTTGAAACAGTGCATTTTAGGTTATAACAACTCTGCCTTTTAAAAAAAAGGATTTCTCATCTTGGTACTTTTGGAAAATAAATCCACATTCTTTGGCTACCAGTCTTCCTGCATCTAGAAGGAGTTTCTACATTGTTCACCCCAATAAGGATGTCCATTATTTTGAATGCCTCTGTTAAATCTGCTTTCAATTTTCTGTGCCTCAAGGAGTGATACTTAACTGTGTTACTGTCATAGCACTTGGTATTGACCTGCTGACGTCAAGTCTCCCTTCCGGGAAAAATACAGACAAATCTTTCCACTTTCAGAGTTTCATTTCAATTAGCCAATGGAGTTTAGAAAGATGAGGGTGGGGTTGGTGGGGGGAAATCTAATTGAAACTTAGAATACTGAATGTCCTAGACAGAGTAGATGTTGGGAAGATGTTTCCATTGGTAGGAGAGACTAGGACCCGAGACCACAGCCTTAGAGTAAAGGGAAGACCTTTTAGAACGGAGATAAGGAGAAATTTCTTCAGCGAGCGAATTAATTCCGATTGAATTCATTGCCACAGAAGGCTGTGGAGGCCAGGTCATTGAATATATTTAAGACTTATAAGTAGATAGATATATGAGATAGATAGGTTCTTGAGTATCAAGGGGATCAAGGGTTATGGGGAGAATGCAGGAAAATGGGGTTCAGAAAATTATCAGCCATGACTGGATGGTGGAGAAGACTCAATGGGCTGAATGGCTTAATTTCTGCTCCTATGCCTGATGGTCTGATTGTTTTTGTTGGAAATCACCATCAAATTCTGAAGTGATGGGATACTTTCTACCTTTGCAATATTAATTTCCAACAGCTTGAGAGGCAATTTGTTGTCATTAATGCCTATGATGTTGTTAAAAGGGGACCTTAGACTGAAGGGGACCAGCTCTGTGCTGAGTTTATACATAGAACACACTGTGAATTTTGCAGATGCATCTTTTCCTGTGCTGGCTGCTGCTCTCTCATCACCAGCGTGCCAGTGATGAAAACATTTCAAGGATCATCTGCCCAAGTTTCACAACCATTATGAACTTTATTCATTTCAACAATCCCCACAAATGCACACCATCCCGCAGACACATGCATTGTCTGTCTGCTCTTTGAGGCACTGGGAGTCCAGTCTTTGAGTCTCGTCACAAAGTTCCTAAGTGAATTATGAGAATATAGGATGATTTATATTATTTGTAAGTAAAGTAAAGGTAGCCCCAGAAGGCCATTCTCTCGTTACAGAGAGAAGACTGGTGGAGACTTTAACCTGGGGTTACCGTATCTTAAGTGAGGATGAGAAGGCAGGGCCTAACCTCAGCTAATGTGGGAATTGAACCCACAGCTATTATAGCTTACAATCAGCCCAGGTGACAAATCAGCCAAGTGAGCTACATTTTCACTTTTTAAAGTTCCTTTGTAGTGTCTGGCACGATGAATCAATTTTGGCAATTACTGGAAACTCCGATGGCAACTGAGGTGACCCAATCTCCCAATCAATTCTATCTTTCAAATTAGTCTGTTAATTCCTGTAACATATTCAGGAGATTCCTTGAGGACAAAGTATTTTAGAACAGTGAACAGAACATGTTGTACTAAAGCTAGTGATGAATGATAAATCAAAATTAAAGAATCAGCTGATGTGTTTTCATATTCATTCCTGGGGATTGAGTATCGCTAGCTGGACCTGCCTTTATTGCCTATCTCTAGTTGACATTGAGAAGGTGGCGAGCTGCCTTCTTGAACTACTGCAGTACAAGTGGTGTAGTTGCATCCATGGTGTTACTGCAAGAGGCTTTCAGGTTGTTGACCACACCTCAATGAAGAGACAACGAGATAGGGAGAACATCTTTGTGATGTCCAATTGGGAAGTCCAGAACTAGGGTGTACAATTTCAGAGTAAGGGGCAGGCCATTTAGGACTAAGATGTGGGAAATTTTCTTCACACAGAGGGCAGAGAATTAGATTAGATTAGATTACTTACAGTGTGGAAACAGGCCCTTCGGCCCAACAAGTCCACACCGCCCCGCCGAAGCGTAACCCACCCATACCCCTACATCTACATCTACCCCTTACCTAACACTACGGGCAATTTAGCATGGCCAATTCACCTGAAACCTGCACATTTTTTGGACCGTGGGAGGAAACCGGAGCACCCGGAGGAAACCCACGCAGACACGGGGAGAACGTGCAAACTCCACACAGTCAGTCGCCTGAGGCGGGAATTGAACCCGGATCTCCGGCGCTGTGAGGCAGCAGTGCTAACCACTGTGCCACCGTGCCGCCCACTACAGAATTCTAAACAATCCAGAGGAGGGTGGAAGTTTCGGCATCAAGTACATTCGAGATTTCCAGATACTAATGACGTGAAGGGAGACGAGGAAGTGGGGCAAAATGGCGTTCTGGTAGATGATCAGCCACAAGGAATGCTGCAATATTTGAGGGGTTGATTGGTCTAGTCATGCTTCCTGTATTTCTATTGGATCAGGTGATTTTAAAAAATGCATTGCACAATGATTATGAAAGAGGGATTCTTTACTCCACTGACAATGAATCTTTATAAAAAGCATAGATTTAGAGGAGTCAGCTCTGTACAATGGACATTCACCCATGGTTGCAGATCCATCAGGCTATGGGTGTAGAGTTCAGTTCCAGATTTCTAATCAGCAAGTACTGAATTCAGTAGGAGGTGCTCCTATTGCTAACTTCTGTAATACTTTAGCTTACCTCCCAGTTCATGATCTCTCAAATGCATGTAATACTGCCAAGGTGGTCCAGCTACAGCTGTTGCCTCACTCCACTTACATTTCCCAGGTATCATCGGTGCTGAATAGTCTACACCATTCATGGCTCTGGCTCTTTGATGCTGGTCCACTAGCCTGGAACTCTGTTCCAATTCCTGCTTGCTGCCTTTCTCTCCCTCTATAGGGCTTCTTTGGCTCAGAATATTGTTAGTTGGTCTGATGTCATATTCAGTAGGTGCCCTTCAGGATTTTCTAGCAAGCCTTCTGACTCAAGTCCTAGTCTTCCGCTTCTGCTCCTGCTCTCTTCGCCCTATTGTCATGACTTCTGACCCCACCTTCTCCAGCTTGTCAAGGACAGGAAGAGGCCCATAAAAACCGATGTGCTCTTCCCAACCATCTATTGGACACACAGCGACACGATGTTCCCTGCAGTGTATCAGGAATAGGAACTGGAGCATGTACACACAAGTGGCCGGGAGGCTTATTAGGAATTCACCGAGATCAGAGCTTCTCTTGGCTTTCACTCCACTTTGTTTCTAACTCCCCTTATTTCTTGATTCACAGAGAGACAAGAACCTATCCATTGCAGCCTGAAATATATTCAACAATGGCAGTTTGACAATCCTCTGGGGTCCAAAGATTCACAAACCTTTGGAGCAATGCAGTTTCTCTTCATTTTTATCCTCTGTTTCATCTTGAAATTGTGCCCCTGCTTCTAGATTCCCCAGGCGGGAGAAAAACAAGCTGTCAGTTTCCATCCTGCCAATCCCTTCGGGATCTTGAATACCTTGGCAGCTCATCACCACCTCCTCAAGAGCAACTACGGACAGGCACTAAATGCTGGCCCAGCCAACAACACTCACGTCCTACAACTAAACTTTTCAAAAAAATCAATTAAGTCATGTTGTATTCTCCTAAACTCCAAAGAATACTAAGTGTAATTTATACACTCTGTCAACACTGGACAGTCTTACCACAGGGACTAATCTACTATCCTGTTTCCAATGCAAGGAGAAATTGAGGACTGCAGATGCTGAAGATCAGAGTCAAAAAGTGTGATGCTGGAAAAGCACAGCCGGTCAGGCAGCATCCAAGGAACAGGAGAGTCGATGTTTCAAACAGAAGCTCGAAACCTCCTGATGAAGAGCTTATGCTTGAAATGTCGATTCTCCTGCTCCTCAGATGCTGCCTGACCTGCTGTGCTTTTCCAGCACCACATGTTTTGACTTTGTTTCCAATGCAAGCATAACCTTCCCTTTAATATGGAGACAAAAATCGTAAGCAGGATTCCAAAGTTGGTCTCACCAAAGTCTGGACATTGACAGCAAAGCTTCTTTATTCTTGTACTTCAACTCTTTTCCACTAAAGTCCAACAGGCATTCTTAATTTCTCACCAGTTCAAAGTCAGGAAGGTGTGAGAGTTGGAGAGGAAGCCACAGTTCATGCACTTGCTGCCGTTACCTTTCAAGATTCAGATCCAGGTTTAGAAGCTGGTGATCTCATGACAAGTTCCTTCAGTGCATCTTGGTGCTGATCGACACACAGTGGCTGGAATGAATGGTGAAGGCAAAGGAGTAGTTTGCAAACAATAATGACTGAATTTGGCATTCGTCTCAGGAGGAGAATGGCAAAGAGGGGAGTGAAAGAGAGGACAGAGAGAAATAGAGGAGGAATGGGAGAGGAGAGTGTGAGCAGAGAGAGAGAGAGAGAGAAAGGAAGCAGTGAAAAGGAGAGGAGGGAGGGGAGAAGAGGAAGATGTGGAGCTGGAGGTAGGGGGGAGGAAAGGGGAGTGGGGAAAGGGGGGAGAGGGAAGGGGAGCGGGGTGGAGAAGACACACACACACACACACTAAATAGGACTAATGGACAAGCAGAGGGAAATATTTGATATAATATATTTGGAGTATTGTGTTCAGTTCTGGGCAAATTATCTTAGAAGGATATTAAAGCCAGAAAGAGAGAGCGAGAGAGAGAGAACGAGAGAGAATGAACAGAGGTGATTTACTGGAATGATACAAGGAATGAGGGATTTTAGATAAAGGTTAGAGAAATTGTTGCGGAGAAGATTAAGAGGTGACCTTATTGAGATGTTCAAATATTATGAACAATTTTAACAAGATAAAGATATTTTGTTTCCACTAGTTGGTATGTCAGTAACTAAAGAACAAAGAGCAGTATAGCACAGAAACAGGCCCACCAAGATTGCACCTCCATATGATGGTTTTCTCAACTAAAACCCTGCCTCTAGGTGGTCCATATCCCTCTAATCCCTGCCTATTTATATATCAGTTAGGATGTCTCTTAAATATTGCTATTGGATCTGCATCGATCACCTTCTGTGACACCACGTTCCAGACACTTACCACGCTAATGTGTAAAAAACTTGCCTCTTATACCTCCTTTAAATTTATGCCTTTTATCTCAAACCAACGTTCCCTAGTAATTGACATTTCTACCCTGGGGAAAAAGACTTTGGCTAACCATTCTAACCATGCCCCTCAATTTTATCAAGTCAGCTCTCAGCCTTCAAATGAAAATGAACCCAATTTGTACAAACTTTCCTAATTTTGAATTCCCTCCAAACCAGACAACATCTTGGTAAACCTTTTCTGTAAACCCCATCAAAGCCTTCATACCCTTCTAATGTGTCGAGCCAGAACTGCACATAATTTCCAAATGTAGCCTGACTAAAGCAACATGCATTACCAATTTTTATATTCTCTGCCCTGACTGATGAAGGCAAGCTTGCCATATGCATTCCTGACCATCCACCTGTGTTGCCACTTTCAGGAAACTGTGGACCTGGACGCTTAGATGCCTCTCCATGTTGATGTTATTAAGAATTCTGCCAGTTACTGTACACTTGCCTCCTGGATTAGATCTTCCAAAATGCACTTGTCTAAATATAACTCTTCATTTTTGTTTTAGGGATCTGTCAGTTTGCTTATGCCCATAGTTTAGACCATATTGGCATTTAAGCGATACCCTGCAACACTGCGTTTCTGTCATTGTTCAGAGGGTGTGCAGTACCTTGGGTAACCTCTGGTGCTCTGGAAATATAGCAGTATGCCTGCTGTATAGATACCTGCTGGACATGTGAACCCAGAGGCCGGATACAGGCCTTAGGGAGAGAAAAAAAACTCTCCATGTATGCCCTGGTCAGCAACATCATGCTTTTGACACTGAGACATCAACTATCAGGACAAATAATGCATTGCAAGGTCATGGTACACATGTGGCTGAATTGCTTCCTTTGCATTTTCAATGACAGGTTAAGGAAGCTCTGTCTGGTGAAATGATGTGCGACGATAAGTTAAATTAGTCTTTGCTATAATCTCCCAACAATCACCTCCATCAGTGAGTCACATACATTGTATTTGCAACCCATGTCCAACTTTGACAACTCAAGCCCAGTGTTTTGTTATTTTCCAGCTTACCTGTATAATTGCACAAACAGGGCTGCTCTGTCTGCACCTATAAATATTTTCAGTCGGTTCTCAGTCGAGTCTAGTGTCCCAGTAAATGACATTTGCATAAAACCATCAGATGATGTGGGTAGGTCCTGGCAGATGGACGGCTGCAGACATATCTCAAAGCAAATGCGTCTTAGTCAGCGTCCAATAGCTATGTACCTAAATTGATGGCCCCCATATGATCATATCATTGCACTGTTAACTGAGATCTGCCTTTTTTCTACATGCACAGGGTGAGGACCACTGTCAGCATGTGGAAAATAGATAAGCTCACTATTATTTTTAAAGTTAATTATCCAAATGGAATTTACGTAAAACCTCAAATAAATAGGTAGATATAGACAGACAGATTCCTGATGAAGGGTTTTTGCCTGAAACATTGATTTTCCTGCTCCTCAGATGCTGCCTGACCTGCTGTGCTTTTCCAGCACCACACTCTCGACTCTAATCTCCAGCATCTGCAGTCTTCACTTTCGCCTAGATATAATGATATACTTAGAACGAACAACTGCACACTTCCCAACAACTTCCCAACAACTGCACACCTAAATTAACAGGATGATCCTACCATTTACTCATGTCTGATATCCTTAGACACGTTAGCTGTCTGCTTGCATTATTAAACTCTTCCATCTGGCATTGTCGTAAAAAGGAGGGAAGAAGAATCATAAGATACTTCATTGATTGCCTATGTTAGGGCAGTTAGACACTCACTAAGAGTCACAATTTCAAGACTCAAAGTATTAGGAATGAGATGAACAGCAACTTCTTTCCTCAGAGAGTTGTTAGGATTTGGAATGTGCTGCCTGGGAGAGGGGCGGAGGCTAATTCCATCAGAGGTTTCAAATGAGATCTGGATATATATTTAAAAGTGATGAAATGAGAGGGTTACAGAGATTGGGTTGGAGAATGGGATGAGCTGGGTAGCTCCTTTGGGAGCCAGTACAGACATGATAGACCAAATCGGCATATCAGGGAAGGACTTATTCACTTAATGGTAAGGTCCTGGGGAGTGTTACTGAACAAAGAGACCTTGGATTGCAGGTTCATAGTTCCTTGAAAGTGGAGTCACAGATAGGTAGGATAGTAAAGAAGGCATTTGGTGTGCTTTCGTTTATTGGTCAGAGCATTGAGTGTAGGAGTTGGGAGGTCATGTTGCAGCTGTACAGGACGTTGGTTAGGCTACGTTTGGAATATTGCCTGCAGTTCGGGTCTCCATCCTATAGGAAGGATGTTGTGAAACTTGAAAGGATTCAGAAAAGATTTACAAGCATGTTGCCAGGGTTGGAGGGTTTGAGCTAAAGGGAGAGGTTGAATAGGCTGGGGCTGGGGTGTCAGAGGCTGAGCGGTGACCATATAGAAGTTTATAAAACCATGAGGGGCATAGATAGGGTAACTAGACAAAGTCTTTTCCCTGAGGTGGGTGAGTCCAGGACCAGAGGACATAGATTTAGGGTGAGAGGGGAAAGATTTAAAAGAGACCTAACAAACAACTTTTTAATGCAGAGGGTGGTGTGTGTATGGAATGAGCTGCCAGAGGAAGTGGTGGAGGCTAGTACAATTACACCATTTTAAAGGCATCTAGATAGGTCTATGAATAGCAAGGGTTTAGATGGATATGGACCAAGTACTAGCAAATGGGACTAGATTAGGTTAGGATATCTGGTCAGCATGGATGAGTTGGACCAAAGGGTCTGTTTCTGTGCTGGTACATCTCTATGACTATGACTCTAAATGGCCTCTTTCTTTCCTGTAAAATTCTATGTTTCAATACAAAGCTAATATGCATATCTAAAGGCAGTGGGCATCAATTTGTAATTACACAATTCGGCAGTCAAGAAGGGAGGTAAGGAGGTAGTATTATGCTCAAAGGGTTAAATGGAGAAAAGTAAAAATCTGGAGGATTAGGAAAACCTATTAAGAAGCAGCAAAAGTTAATGGAGAAGGAAATAAGTGGAGCAAAAAGTGAACAAGTGACAAAAAACTGTTTGCAAGTGATGTCAAAGCCAACAGCAAATGCTTTAGGGGCATATTCAGAGTGGTCATTGATTCTCATTGATCCTCTGCATTGATGTCAGCACAGCTGTTACGGATAATAAGGAAACAGAAGGCTTTTCAAATGAACACTTTATATGCTGTAGAAAAAGAGGGAAAATAAAACAGAGATACAAGACAACCTGCAAACCAAACAGACAACAAATGAAACAGTGGATTTGACAAGTCGTAACACAATAGGGGCAATTCTACAACTTCCAGTTTTCTGGTAAGTACGACAAATTCAGGCACATGTAGTCAATGTATTTTTACCCACAATGATCAGAAGGACTATCATTGTGGTTCTCAATGTTTTTAATGACACACTCACAGGAAAGTAGGGAGATAATAAGATTATTCCACTTCCTCTGTTAGGAATTTTTTTCGTTTTCCCATTATCAGATTAAATTTCCTCATGTCATCTTGAGCATTAAGCTCTCTCACTTTATTGCTTAAACAAACCAGAGATAAAATATTGCATCTGCCTGACACCAAGTAACAATAGGGAACTATGGATTAAGCAGCAGCTGACGGCCAGTTTCAATCATACAGTTCTTTCTTCCCCTCTTGACTCTGATGTTTTTAATGAATCCAATTATCAAGACAAAGATCTGATTTCACAAATACTGGGGATTAAGGTGTACATTTATTGAACTGATTCAACTGAAATACAAGTGGCATCTTTATAAGCCATTCCTGTGCTGCAGCCAATTGGATATAGAAAGGTGTCTGTGATATGCTTCTATGACACAATTAATAGGAGTTGTTTTCAAGAGCAGACTATTATCAGCTGAGGTTATCATTCTGGACTTTCCTTCTCAACCTTGTCTCTCTCCTGTGGCATAGTGACTCTCAGGTTAAACCACCATCTGTTGTCTCTCTCTTTGGGAGAGCAGCCCTATGGTCAGGTCGGTCTATGCTGATGTTACCTTTATTGTATCACTGACAATGCAGGAGAGGCAAAGGACAGGGTTGGCAGAGCTTCCTGGAACCATTGTGCTTTGTCTAAGGACTATGTCTGCTGACATTTGGGGTCGGGGCAGCTTTGCTCTCGCAGATCAGCATGCATTTCATCCACAGGCAAGTCTTGCAACATTTGTTCCAATAAGTCGGGACTTCTGACATATAACTTGGAGCCCTTTTCCGGCACTGAGAATAGATCAAAGTTAGATGATTCTGCATTTAATTGGGAAGGGAGTGAGGAGTGAAGGCTGGCACGGTAGCTCAGTGTTTAGCACTTCTGCCTCACAGCGTTAGGGACCTGGATTCTATTCCTGCCTCAGTTGAATCTGAGCGGAGTTTGCACATTCTCCCTATGTCTGCGTGGGCTTCCTCTGAGTGCTCTGGTTTCCTCTACAATCCAAAGATGTGCAGGTCAGTGAATTGGCCGTGCTAAATTGCCCATTGTAATAGGTATATTTGTCAGGGGTAAAACTAGGGTAGGGGAATGGGTCTGGGTGGGTTACTCTTCAGAGGGTGGTGTGGACTTGTTGGGTCATAGGGCCTGTTTCCATACTGTAGGGAATCTAGTCTAATCTAATCTTAACTGGCCTTCATCTTTGTCCCACCCAAATTCAACTACAAATGATACAGGATGGAACAGGCAGGAAGGGGTTTGAACAAACACCTCCAGGAGATCAGCTTCACCATCTCTAAATTTCCTCTTGTTTCTTTAACAAAACCACAGGGACTAACTCCTGACTTTGTGCAATTGTATAAAATAGCTGGTCGTGAGTCAGCAGCCTATGAGATTTCTTTCTATTTTAATTTGCTCTGACTCAAAGGAAAGCCAAGAAAGTCAAAATTTATCCCATTGGTGCTGGAAATTATAGAAATACCCATCATTTCAGTAGATATAATCCTATGAATTAGGAGCAGGCCATTCAGCCCCCTTCAACTCTGTCCTGCTATTCAGTAATTCACTTATCCACTGGATGTAGGGGTTTCTGTCTAGGCTAGCATTTATTGCCCATCCCTAATTACCCAGAGGGCAGTTAAGAGTGAACCATATTGCTGTGGGTTGGAGTCACGTATAGGCCAGCGGTTTCATCCCTGAAGGACATTAGTGAACCAGATGTCTTTTTCTTTTGCCCCAGAAAATCAGCAGTGACTTCACGGTCATCTCTAAACTCTTAATTTCAGATTTTTGTTGAGATCAAATTCCACCAACCTCAGGACATTTCTTGCAATTATAGTCTTGCGATCATACCACCAGTCCATTAGATTAGATTAGATTAGATTACTTACAGTGTGGAAACAGGCCCTTCGGCCCAACAAGTCCACACCGTCCCGCCGAAGCGTAACCCACCCATACCCCTACAACTACATCTACCCCTTACCTAACACTACGGGCAATTTAGCATGGCCAATTCACCTGACCTGCACATCTTTGGACTGTGGGAGGAAACCGGAGCACCCGGAGGAAACCCGCGCAGACACGGAGAGAACGTGCAAACTCCACACAGTCAGTCGCCTATTGTCTCCCCCAACCAAAAAAACTGCCTCCCTTGTTCTGTTGCAGTCTCAACCCAAAGTCCTAGCTATCCACGGCAGCCAATGATTCCCTGGTTAGTCAAAATGCAGCTATGTCTGACTGAATTCAACAACCCTGCCTCCATCCCTTTCCGGGAAGAGAATTTGAAAGACTCACAATCATGTCAAATGCTAGAGACCTCATTTTTAAGTTCTAACAAGTAGTTCTAAGATGTTTCCCTTTTCTCCACTATGGATAATCACTTTATCTTTTGCATTGGGTCTCTCTATCAACTGCCGTCCAGCTCCTCACCTTTCTTTGTCAGAGGTTTAAAACACTTTCTGTTCTGCGGAACAGTCATACCAAAACGTCACACCCACTTCTCTCTACTGATGCTGCCAGACCTGCTGAGTTTCTCTAGCAATCTCTGTGCTTTGTTCCCTCAGGATCTCACGCTTTTCAATAAGATCATCTCACGTTCTTCTAACGAATAATAACGCAGTCTGCCTAATCTTTCCTCAGAACGTAACTGCCCCCCACTCGAATCCCAGCAACCAGCCAAGTGAACCTACTCCCTCTGGACTGCTCCTACACATTTACAATTTCCCTTAAACAAAGAGACTAAAACCATGCACAGTATTCCAGATGTGGCCTCACCAAGAGCTGGGAGGTCACGTAGCGGTGATACAGGACATTGGTTAGGCCACTGCTGGAACATTGTGTGCAATTCTGGTCTCCTTCCTATCGGAAAGATGTTGTGACATTCGACAGGGTTCAGAAAAGATTTACACGGATGTTGCCAGGGTTGGAGGATTTGAGCGATGGGGAGAGGCTGAACAGACTGGGGCGGTTTTCCCTGGAGCGGTTTCCCTTATAGAGGTTTACAAAATTATGAGGGCCATGGATAGGGTAGATCAACAAAATCTTTTCCCTGGGTCAGGGAGTCCAGAACTAGAGGGCATAGGTTTAGGGTGAGAGGGCAACTTTTTCACAGAGGGGTGGTATGTGTATGAAATGAGCTGCCAGAGGAAGTGGTGGAGGCGAGTACAATTGCAACATTTAAGAGGCATTTGGATGGGTATATGAATAGGAAGGGTTTGGAGGGATATGGGCCGGTTGCTGGCAGGTTGGACTAGATTGGGTTGGGATAGCTGGTTGGCATGAATGGGTTGGACCGAAGGCTCTGTTTCCATGCTGTACATCTCTATGACTCTAATATATCTTGGATAATCTGTGAAGTATTTTGGCAGAGTCTGTGATATTCTCCCCAGTTTCCCACACACTACTTGTAAACAAGAGCCTGACAACCTTCTCAATAGAATGAATGCAGTTTTCAGCCAAAGTATTCTTGGTTTTCTTTTACAACAGTTGCTATTATGACTCAGGTTCGAAAAAGTAAACAAATGTTGATTTGAAGATAATCGCTTGAAGCTGTACTGTAAACATGAAATGACAAACATAATAAAACCGCAAGACGAACAATAAATATTATTCAGACAGCAAACACTTCATCTCTTGGAATCACTGAAGTCACAGGAATTTCACTTGATAGGGTTATTAACCCACAGTTGCTGCGGGTATTTTTTGTTTTGCTCCTGGATTAGTAACACCGTCGTTACATTACCCCTACGTTACTTCAATATCCCTGATTGTACTTCTTCTCAATGAGCCACCTTCAAGCTTTCTGCTTGAAGAAACCAGACAAGGAGTTGTAGTTCTGTTGCTGACTTCTATACCCTGTCTGGTGGAAAATGGGATTAGAATAATTGGGTAAAAATCAAAATAGCTGCAAATGCTGGAAATCAGAAACAAAAGCAGAAATTACTAAAAACAAAGAAAAGAGCTCAGCAGATCTGGCAGCATCGGTGGAGAGAAATCAGAGCTAACATTTCAGGTCAAGTGACCCTTCCTCAGAACTGATGGTAGCTAGGAAAATGTTGGTTTTTATGCAGAAGATAAGGTGGAGGTAGCAGGTAAGGGGTAATTGATAGGTGGGGATAGAATACAAAGAGAGAGAGAGAGAGAGAACAGTTGGACAGATAAGGAGTGGATAATGGTTAGGCTAGGAGGAAGGATGAATAGCTACTAAATGGGAACTGTCAGTGGGTACCAATGGGGAATGTGTAATAACAAACTATGCTACTCTTAGAATAATTAGGCACCTGCTTTTGTTTGTCTATTACAGACTCAAATGGGCCAAAGCACCTTTTCCTGTGCTGTTGACCTCTATGACTGTGCACACCTCCAAACTCAGTCACCCTAATCCCCCTGCTACATAAATAAAAATACCTTCTTCCAGTTACCAAGGTGACAAATTTAATATGATGCTTTGAACAAACAAAATCTTCAACTAGATTTCGTAATAAATACATCCATTCATTTATCATCAAAAAAAGGCTCTATCTCAAGGAACATAGAAATATAAATGGCTATTTCCTTAAACAACATCAAAACACACATGCAAACACGCTTGCACTCTCTCTCTCTCCCCTCAGAGAATGAGAGAAGAAAGATTGGCTTTGTGTAAAACAAACTTTGGCCAATAGTTTATTACTTGTGAGGGTAAAAGGATTGTTGTGCTGATATTTCATTACTTGTGCTCAAGTCTGGCTCGATGGTAGAAGACCGACAGTGGTGGTGGAGTGTTGCTTTTTAGATTGGAGGCTTGTGATCAGCAGTGTGCCACAAGGATCAATGCTGAATCCACAGAGGATGTGGTGGAGGCTGGTACCATTGCAACATTTAAGAAGCATTTGGATGGGTATATGAATAGGAAGAGTTTGGAGGGATATGGGCCGGGTGCTGGCAGGTGGGACTAGATTGGGTTGGGATATCTGATTGGCATGGATGAGTTGGACCGAAGGGTCTGTTTCCATGCTGTACATCTCTATGACTCTAATACATTTTGGATAATCTGTGAAGTATTTTGGCAGGGTCTGTGATATTCTCCCCAGTTTCCCACACACTACTTGTAAACAAGAGCCTAACAACCTTCTCAATAGAATGAATGCAGTTTTCAGCCAAAGTATTCTTGGTTTTCTTTTACAACAGTTGCTATTATGACTCAGGTTCGAAAAAGTAAATGTTTGCAGATGACACCAAAACTGGAAGTGTAGTGGACAGCGAAGAAGTTTACCTCAAGAGTACAATGGGAGTTTGATCAGATGGGCCAATGGGCCAAGGAGTGGCAAATGGAGTTTAATTTAGATAAATGTGAGGTGCTGCATTTTGGAAAGGCAAATCAGGGCAGGACTAATACACTTTAATGGTAAGGTTTTGGGGAGTGTTGCTGAACAAAGAGACCTTGGAGAGTAGATTCAGTTCTTTGAAAGTAGAGTTTCAGATAGAGAGGGTAGTGAAGAATGGGTTTGGTATGCTTTCCTTTATTGGTCAGAGCATTGAGTATAGGAGTTAGGAGGTCATGCTGTGACATACATGATGTTGGTTAGGCATGATGTTTTGAAATAGGTAAAAACAATGACTGCAGATGGTGGAAACCAGATTCTGGATTAGTGGTGCTGGAAGAGCACAGCAGTTCAGGCAGCATCCAAGTAGCTTCTGAAATAGTGTGAAATGCTTTTGAAATAGCGTGTTCAGCTCTGGTGTCCCTATAGGAAAGATGTTGTTAAACTTGAAAGGGTGCAAGGATGTTACCAGGGTTGGAGGGTTTGAGATATAGGGAGAGGCCGAATAGGCTGGGACTGTTTTCCCTGGAATGTCAGAAGCTGAGAGGTGACTTCATAAAAGTTTGTAAAATCATGAGGGGCATAGATAGTGAGAATAGTCAAGGTTTATTGCCCAGGGTCGGGGAATCCAAAAGTAGAATGCATAGGTTTAAGATGAGATTGGAAACATTTAAAAGGGACCTAAGCGCCAACTTTTCCATGCAGAGAGAAGTAGTGCAGGCTGATACAATTATTTAAAAGGCATCTGGATGGGTATATGAAATAGGAAGGGTTGAGAGTGATAGGGGCCAAATGGGATTAGATTAATTTCTGGTCAGCATGCTAAATACCTCTATGACTCTAAGTCACTCATCACACATAGTTTGAAGTCTTGCACACAGTTTGCTCAGGAAACACAATTTCAAGATGCTCCTTCAATCACTCTTTCAAAAGAGTAAGTATTTTTCAACTTAAACAAGGCTCAGCAAAAGGGTGGTTCTTTTTTTTCAGATACGAGAGCAATCAACTTGCTCACGGGAAGCTCTCCTCCAACTAAGCTGGATGAAGCAGAACCTTTCTGAGCCGCAATTCAAAAACGGCCTGATCAGGATCCGCAGCAGAGCAGCCATTATCAGTCACGTGATTTAAAGGAAGTCTAATTTTAAAAAACTACTGTGAACTTTTAATGATCTTTTTCAAAGAAACCACTCCAGATATTTCCACGGAACTCAAAAAAAGTTTACTTTCCACAGTCTTCCAAAAAAAAAGCCCTCCAAGCAATATTAAACAAAATGTGCCTTCATTAACTACCTTTCAAGCCTGTCTCCCTGCAAGGAACAAGAATTTTCAAAATTATTTCAGGAAATGTGACATCATTGATGAGGACAGCAGTTTTTGTACATTAGTACAATGACTGAATATCATTCAACTCCTTATTAAATGCCTTCATTGATATACTGGGGATAACTTAACATTTGATGATATTGAATTAATAGCGTTTGCCACTTTTCGCCTTCTATTGACTACAGTGAATTTAATGTGCTTTCTTGTCACATGTACTCACATGAGTATAGTGAAAAGTTTACAAGTCACCACTATAGTGCCATCTTAGTTACAAGTTACCGAGGTACAGATTCTTTAGTCCATCTTCTTAGGGAGAAAAAATAGAAAGAGAAAAGAAATAAAAAGTTCAACATTGCAGATCGTAGGAATAAATTACAAAAATAGAGAAATAAAAAAGTTCAGAACAACGTCCGTGCCAGGCCTTGACTTTAGACTGTGCTAGGTTTCACCTCGATGCTGGGAGACCGCTCTGGAATCACCTTGAGGTCAGAAGTCTAAGCAGACAACACAGACCAAGAAACTGCCACAGGGCATTGAAAAACCACCATGTACACAGAAAGACCACCATGCCAGGCCGCTACACCGAGACTGCGTTGAGGCCGGAAATACGAGGTCAAAAAGAAAGACGAAAGAAGAGATAAAAAAGGAAATGGACTGAGCAGACGAGCAGTGGCTGAAGCATCCTACTGCACCACCATCTTGGACCAGGTAGTCTGCTGTCTTTTACACTTTCCAGCTAACTTTCAACAAAGTTAAAAGTCATTCCCACTGACTCGGACTCCACTATGGCAATTTCATGTCATAATAACTTTCAACATGAAAAGATTCCATCGAACCCACCACAATTTGCTGTCTGGATGGAAACCAAACCCATGTGTATGGTTAGCAGTACCAGTCAACGTTAGTTAAAGTCAGGAGCACCAAACTCCAATGATCAACATGATGGCAAACATTTCGATATCTCAGTCTGAAAAAAAAAATGCCTGAAGTAACCACACGCACAAAAAGCATTTCAGAGGGTAGTCAGAGAATTAAGCCAGAAGACACGTTAGGAAGCATTTCTACACACAAAAGGTGATAGAGATTTAGGAACTCTCTTTCAGATGATGCTGAATCAGTTATCCATTCACCCAGCTAACAAAAATTTAAGGGATGGAGGCACATGGAGTTAGGCCACAGATCATCCATGATCTCATTGAATGGTGGGACAGGCTCAAAGAGCTGAGTGACCTCTGCTTGTTCCTATATAAATTTTTAAAATCCTGTTTAAATAACTGCACAGAGGCCATTATTCTGGCATCAAGTCACCTTATACTTACTTGGAGTCATAGAGATATACAGCATGGAAACAAACCCTTCAGTCCAACTCGTCCATGCTGACCAGACATCCTTAATTAATCTAGTACTATTTGCCAGCACATGGTCCATATCCTGCTAAACCCTTGCTATTCATGACCCCATCCAGATGTCATTTAACTGTCGTAATTGTACCAGTCTCCACCACTTCCTCTGGCAGTTCATTTCACACACGTACCACCCTCTGCGTGAAAAAAGTTGCCCCTTAATTCCCCTCTATATCTTTCCCCTCTCATCTGAAACCTCTAGTTCCGGACTCCCCCCACCCCAGGGAAAAGACTTTGTCTATTTACCCTATCCACACCCTTCATGATTTTATAAACCTCTATAAGGTCACCCTTCAGCTTCCGATGTTCCAGGGAAAACAGCCCCATCCTATTCAGCGTCTCCCTATAGCTCAAACCCTTAACCCTGGCAGCATCCTTGTAAATTTTTTCTGAACCCTTTCAAGTTTCACAACACTCTTCCTTTTGGAGGGAGACCAGAATTGCATATAATATTCCAACAGTGGTCGAACCAATGTTCTGTACAGCCACAACATGACTTCGCAACTTCTGTACTCAATACTCTTACCAATAAAGGAAAGCATACCAAATGCCTTCTTCACTATCCTATCTACCTGCAACTCCACTTTCAAGGAGCTATGAACCTGCACTCCAAGGTCTCTTTGTTCAGCAACGCTCTCCAGGACCTCACTTTTGGCATCAAAGGAGTAAACATTGAAATGGATTTCATGTTTGTGATCATGGAGCAGCCTATTGACTTGGAAAAGGAGACAAACATAGATGACGCTATATTCTGAAGTTAAACATGTTCTCAAGCCCTTTTGACTACCTTTTATTTTGTGTAGTAATTTGTTTGCAAAGATCACTGCACACAATCCTTGAATTCCTGTATTTGAAATGCACAGAGACTGAAGAGAAATACAAGCACTAAGAAGACAAGATGATGATTCAGCCCCTCAAATCTGCTCCTTCATTTGATCAGATCTGATAAAAAGAGTGTTCAGTCGTACGAATATTCAGAGTGGCTTGATGCCTCACTATCCATGATGAGCTATTAAGTTTGGTCTGAAGTAAAGTAACAGATACTTCTAACGAAGCCGTTCCAGGGACTGACCACATATTGGGATCTTCCCACTACTACGGGGCTCAGTTATCACAACTGAATAAAACACGTCCTACCAAAAACACAGTTTTCTTCTTAATTTAGCTGTAAAATTCCAACAGGACAGGACAAGGTAGATGCAGGAAGGGTGTTCCCAGTAATGGTGGAGTCCAGAACCAGGGTTATAGTTTAATGATAATGGGGTAAATTTATTACAATTGAGATGAGGAGAAATTTCTTCACCCAGAGAGTGGTGAGCCTGTGGAATTCAATACCCCCCATAGAAAGTGGTTGAGGCCAAAATGTTATCAAGAAGGAGATAGAGAGAGCTCTCAAGGTTAAAAGGATCAAGGGATATGGGGGTGGGGGCGCATTGCAATGGCTGCAGGACGAAGGTATTGAGTTCAGTGATCACACGTGATCATATTGAATGGTGAAGCAGAGTCAAAGGGTCAAATGGCCCACTCCTGTCTCTATGTGTCTGTGTGTCCATCTATGATTCTGGGAATATGAACAATGTTGACATGGCATTGGTGACCCTGGGAAGGTAATGATGAATTTGCTTTACTTCTGAAGTCTGTTTGATGCAATGAAGATCGGTAAGAATATGCAACGGATTTCCAGACCATGTAAAGACATTAAGAAGCAGCCAAGAATATGTATTCGATAGGCTTAACGTGTAGGGCAGACTGGATACAAGTTGGGCTTTCATAAAAATTGGACTTTATATTCTGGTTAGCACAAGTTCGAATATTTGATGAATTAAACTTAACATTTGACCTGAACTTGAAGGTCAAAACCTTTGGACTAGCAGACAAATAAGATGACTACCTTTGCCCCTATACTTAACACAGCAAGGCCAAGATGATGGGAGACAGCTACAGAATTTCTACCAAATTGTTGAACTTGTTTGTTGCTTTCCCTAATCCCTGGTGAATCCTGCTCAGCCAAGTACACATCACCAAATCCATTGGCCCTCCCCATCCATTCTGATGAGCTATGAAGGGTCATGGTGACAGGTTTGACTTCCGGGCCTGTTGTTAAAAAGAAGGCAAACTCATGACTACATCGAAAGTCACATTATAATCCCACTGCCAGCACCTGACTTGTAGGCCTTTGCCCAAAATGTCGATTTTCCTGCTGCTCGGGTGCTGCCTGACTTGCTGTGCTTTTCCAGCATTACTCTGATCTAAACACTTGTAGCACTTCCAGTTCTTTCAACTTTTATTCAGTAAGGCGTTTGACAAGGTTCCCCATGGGAGACTGATTAGCAAGGTTCGATCTCACGGAATACAGGGAGAACTAACCATTTGGATACAGAACTGGCTCAAAGATAGAAGACAGAGGGTGGTGGGGGAGGGTTGTTTTTCAGACTGGAGGCCTGTGACCAGTGGAGTGCCACAAGGATCGGTGCTGGGTCCTTTACTTTTTGTCATTTACATAAATGATTTGGATGGGAGCATAAGAGGTACAGTTAGTAAGTTTGCAGGTGACACCAAAATTGGAGGTGTAGTGGACAGTGAAGAGGGTTACCTCAGATTACAACAGGATCTTGGTCAGATGGGCCAATGGGCTGAGAAGTGGCAGATGGAGTTTAATCCAGATAAATGCGAAGTGCTGCATTTTGGGAAAGCAAATCTTAGCAGGACTTAACACTTAATGGTAAGGTTCTAGGGAGTGTTGCTGAACAAAGACACCTTGGAGTGCAGGTTCATAGCTCCTTGAAAATAGAGTCGCAGGTAGGTAGGATAGTGAAGAAGGCATTTGGTATGCGTTCCTTTATTGGTCAGAGTATTGAGTACAGGAGTTGGGAAGTTGCGGCTGTACAGGACATTGGTTAGGCCACTGTTGGAATATTGTGTGCAATTCTGGTCTCCTTCCTATTGGAAAGATGTTGTGAAACTTGAAAGCATTCAGAAAAGATTTACATAAATGTTGCCAGGGTTGGAGGATCTGAGCTACAGCGAGAGGCTGAACAGGTTGGGGCTATTTTCCCTGGAGTTTCGGAAGCTCAGGGATGACCTTATAGAAGTTTAAAAAATTATGAGGGGAATGGATAGGGTAAATAGGCAAAGTCTTTTTCCTTGGGGTTGGGGAGTCCAGAACTAGAGGGCATAGGTTTAAGGTGAGAGAGGAAAGATATAAAAGAGACCTAAGGGGCAACTTTTTCACACAGAGGGTGGTACGTGTATGGAATGAGCTGGCGGAGGAAGTGGTAGAAGCTGGTACAATTGCAACATTTAAGAGGCATTTGGATGGGTATATGAATAGGAAGGGTTTGGAGGGATATGGGCTGGGTGCTGGCAGGTGGGACTAGATTGAGTTGGGATATCTGGTCGGCATGGACGGGTTGGACTGCAGGGTCTGTTTCCATGCTGTACATCTCTATGACTCTATAACTCCACTGTGTAGCCTCACTGCAGATTTACATTGGGATAAGTTTTTATTTATGACAACTGTGTTTAATGACAAATTATAGTTCCACACTTTTCACTTGAGGTTTGAAACACCCTCAGGATATGGATAGAAGCCAAGTATTTAAAATTGCATTTAACAAAAAACGATATAGTAATGTGTTCCAGGTTATCAAGACTCCAGCTTGCTTAGATCCCTTGAGAAACACTGCAGTATACTCCAAGCTGTTTATTTAGTTTCATGAACTTGTAATCTGCACTTACATTCAACAAGAGAAAAAAATCACTTACATTTATATAGCTCCTCATCACACCTCTGACAAGTGTCTTATCACAATGCAGATTAAAGCCAATGAGCCACTTCTTGTGATGTACTGCATTGTTGGAGTAAAGTGCTTTATGACGTCCTCAGGTCGTGAGAGGCACAATCCGAATGCAAGCCTTCTATTTCATGCAATTCATTATTTTGAAGGGCAGCATTGGAAGATTGGAAAGTTTCAACTGTATTCGTTAAACCAAGTGCCTCAAAACAAGAGGGAGAAACCAGAATGCTAGGTGAAGTGTGGGCAACATTTGAGAGACAAAGCAATGTTGCCATCCTAGTGTGGAGATGACATTCAGGCAGTACTAGTTCAGAGATAACTGCAGTGTCAATTCACGCAACTTCAAAACCTCACTGCCTTTGTGGGTGTGAGATCGTGGAATTTAACCGTCCATCTAACCTTGCACGGAGTCTAAACATCAACCAAGACAATGCTTCTTCTACCCTCCTTTATCTCCCACCCCCCAATTGTTTTAATTAGTCTTTTCTGATACAACCCTCAGTTCATTCCTCATGGGTTAGGTCTGCATGAGATTTTGGAGTCAGGGTTCGAAACAGTTCTGCTGATAGGCTGCACGATTGCCACTTCTGCTGTGCTGCATCTCGGTCTCTGTCTTACCTCAGAGAAACTATTGTCTGAATTTCAGAAGTTCCATCAAATTCTTAGTTACATATTATTAAAAATAATATTGATACCAGAAAATAGTTCTCCAGTAGAGGTATGACATCACCAAAGGTACAGTTGAAAAATTTGCTGATGACATCAAATAGGTGAGAATGAAAAGTTGTAAAGAGAAAATAAGGAGGGTACAAATGATGATGGATAAGTTAATTGAGTTGGCAAAGATCTGGCAAATGGAGGACAATGTGGGAAAATGCAAAATTGCCCATTTTGACAGAATGTAGTGATTAGAACCAGGTGGATCTTATTGGCCCAGGTTAACAGCCCCAATCATGGATTGTTGCCATCAATCAGGAAGCCAATGTAAACAAAGGATTTAGGGATTAGCAATGGCCTAGTGGTATTATTACTGCGCTATTGATCCAGAGACCCTGGTAATGTTCTGTGGACCTGGGTTCAAGTCCTACCATGGTAGGTGATGAGATTTGTATTCAATTCGATTCTGATGATTGCTGGGGAAACAGTTGTCAGTTAAAATGGTCTGGTTTACTAATGTCTTCTCAGCTATGTGGCCGACGCCTTAAAACGGTGGTGCTTGGACCTGACGTAGTGCACCAGTTGGAGGACGCACAGGTGTGCGGTGGGATCCTGTCCACGCTCACCCCAGCCCAGATGGAATTTCACATTGGCCCCAAGGTCCCATACTTCCTGTGGGAGCCTGAGCCGCCTCTATAATTTTAATTTTGTCCCCTTAAAGGATATAAAAAGGAAGGCCCTGTATAGACTGCTGCTGCACACCGTCCACCTCTTCTCCCTCATCCACCGTCCGGACACACCTTGGTGTGCCCATTTGCCACCGGGCGGTGGGGATCCCCAGTGGAGGGCTCTCTACGCGGGAGTCCTCCCCCTTTCTCTCGGGGATCTGGGGTGGAGGGTGCTGCACGCAGCAGTCCCCTGCAACGGCAGATTGCGGTGGTTCACGGACTCCCAGCCCAACTGCTTGTTCTGTGGTGCTGTGGAGTCCGTGGACCACATATATATTGAGTGTGGGCATTCGCACTCCCTTTTTGATTTTCTCAGAAACCTTCTCCTCTGCTTTTGGCTGCACTTCAGTCCCACGCTCCTGATCTTCGGGCACCCGTTACGGAGGAGGGAGGGCAGGTCCGAGGACCTCCTCGTGGGTCTGCTCCTGGGCCTGGCCAAACTGGCCATCAACAGGTCCAGGCAGCGGGCCGTGGAGGGGGTCGTTAGGGCCGACTGCCTGCCCCTCTTCCGGGGTTACGTTAGAGCCCGGGTGTCCTTGGAGAAGGAGCACGCGGTGTCCACCAACACCCTGGAGTCGTTCAGGGAGAGGTGGGCGCCGCAGGGAGTGGAGTGCATCATTTCTCCCTCCAACTCTATTTTGATTTAGTCCCTACCCTCCCCTTCACTGTTTTGCTCACACAGCATTGCCCTGTGGTTTGAAGGGCAGTGCTTGTCACTGGCCACTCGGGTATTTTTAATATCTTCCTGGTGGTGGAAATTGAATAAAGATTCGTGCACTTTGTGTCTTTTCAAAAAAAAAGGAAGCCAATGTAAACAAAGGATTTAGGGATTAGCAATGGCCTAGTGGTATTATTACTGGGCTATTGATCCAGAGACCCTGGTAATGTTCTGTGGACCTGGGTTCAAGTCCTACCATGGTAGGTGATGAGATTTGTATTCAATTCCATTCTGATGATTGCTGGGAAAACAGTTGTCAGTTAAAATGGTCTGGTTTACTAACGTCTTCTCAGCTATGTGGCCGACGCCTTAAAACGGTGGTGCTTGGACCTGACGTAGTGCACCAGTTGGAGGACGCTCAGGTGTGCGGTGGGATCCTGTCCACGCTCACCCCAGCCCAGATGGAATTTCACATTGGCCCCAAGGTCCCATACTTCCTGTGGGCGCCTGAGCCGCCTCTATAATTTTAATTTTGTCCCCTTAAAGGATATAAAAAGGAAGGCCCTGTATAGACTGCTGCTGCACACCGTCCACCTCTTCTCCCTCATCCACCGTCCGGACACACCTTTGCGTGCCCATTTGCCACCGGGCGGTGGGGATCCCCAGTGGAGGGCTCTCTACGCGGGAGTCCTCCCCCTTTCTCTCAGGGATCTGGGGTAGAGGGTGCTGCACGCAGCAGTCCCCTGCAACCGCAGGTTGCGGTGGTTCACGGACTCCCAGCCCAACTGCTTGTTCTGTGGTGCTGTGGAGTCCGTGGACCATGTATATATTGGGAGTGGGTGTTTGCACTCCCTTTTTGGTTTTCTTAAAAACCTCCTCCTCTGCTTTTGGTTGCACTTCAGTCCCACGCTCCTGATCTTCGGGCACCCGGTACGGAGGAGGGAGGGCAGGTCCGAAGACCTCCTCGTGGGTCTGCTCCTGGGCTTGGCCAAACTGGCCATCAACAGGTCCAGGCAGCGGGCCGTGGAGGGGGTCGTTAGGGCCGACTGCCTGCCCCTCTTCGGGGGTTACGTTAGAGCCCGGGTGTCCTTGGAGAAGGAGCACGCGGTGTCCACCAACACCCTGGAGTCATTCAGGGAGAGGTGGGCGCCGCAGGGAGTGGAGTGCATTATTTCCCCCTCCAACTCTGTTTTGATTTAGTCCCTACCCTCCCCTTCACTGTTTTGATCACACAGCATTGCCCTGTGGTTTGAAAGGCAGTGCTTGTCACTGGCCACTCGGGTATTTTTAATATCTTCCTGGTGGTGGAAATTGAATAAAGATTCGTGCACTTTGTGTCTCTCAAAAAATAAACAGAGGATTTAGAAACCTTTCAGTTCAGGGGACTCACTCTGAGCTGGTTGACCACAGTTAGTGTACTCTGTGCAAGTAAGTAAAGGGTGGTTTGGTGACAGGATACCAGCCCTCTCTTGGAATTATCTCACAGGACAAATAAAAAAAAGCAAATTTATCTAAATAATGAGAGATCACAGAGCTCCAAGATCGTTGATGTGTTAGCCATGGGAAATGCGGGGTTACAGAGAAGGGATGGGGACTTTGATCTAGGTGGAACGCTCAACAGAGGGCTGGTGTAGATTTGTTGGGTCAAATGGCTCGTTTCCACACTGAAGCTGTAAATATTCTATTTAAAGAATTAGACACAATCTGTCTCGTGATAATGCACAAGTGACATGTAAGAACTTAAATTTTGTTTTGACGCAGCCCTTGATTTTTAAGGATACTGACACTGACGGCATGATGCAGGTTTTCAATGCTGAATGTGGGTGTGATCGTGTATAGAAATATGGCATTTTGTAACCTGGCAACAGATTAGAAACTGCTAGTGAGCACCAATCCACCAATCACAGACAGCACATTGGGAGGAATCAGAGATTTTGGTTTGTGAAGCTTCCCAATTTGAGAGGTGCTGGAAAACACAAAACTTCAGGCAAAAGTGAGGACTGCAGGTGCTGGAAACCAGAGTCTAGATTAGAGTGGTCCTGGAAAAGCACAGCAGGTCAGGTAGCATCCGAGGAGCAGGAAAATCCACGTTTCGGGCAGGAGCCCTTCATCAGGAATGAAGGCAGGGAGCCTCCGGGATGGAGAGATAAATGAGAGGTGGGGTGTGGGGGGGGGGGGGGGGGGGGGGGGGGGGGGGAGGTGGAGTGGGGCTGGGGAGAAGGTAGCAAAGAGTACAGTAGGTGAATGGGGGTGGGGATGGAGGTGATAGGTCAGAAGGGAGGGTGGAGTGGACAGGTGGGAAGGGAGATTGGCAGGTAGGACAGGTCATGGGGACAGTGCTGAGCTGGAAGGTTGGAACTGGAGTAAGGTGGGGGGAGGGGAAATGAGGAAATGTGGGACCCAGTAGGTTTGTAAAAAATGTCAGTGTCAAGTCAGTCATTATTGATGGAAATGGAGAGGTCCAGGGAGGGGAAGGAGGTGTCAGAGATGGTCCAGGTGAATTTAAGGTCAGGGTGGAATGTGTTGGTGAAGTTGATGAACTGCTCAACCTCCTCGCGGGAGCACGAGGTGGTGCTGATGTAGTCATCAATGTAGCGAAGGAAGAGATGGGGAATAGCGTCGGTGTAACTCCGGAAGATAGACTGTTCTACGTAGCCGACAAAGAGACAGGCATAGCTGGGCCCCATACGGTTGCCCATGGTTACGCCTTTGGTCTGGAGGAAGTGGGAGGATTCGAAGGAGAAATTGTTAAGGGTGAGGACCAGTTCGGCCAAAGGAATGAGAGTGTCAGTGGAAGGGTTCTGTTGGGGTCGTCGGGAGAGGAAGCAACGGAGAGATGGAGGCCCTGGTCATGGCAGATGGAGGTGAAGAGGTGTTGGACATCCATGGTAAAGATGAGGCATTGGGGGCCAGAGAAACGGAAGCCTTGGAGAAGGTGGAGGGCATGAGTGATGTCTCGAACGAATGTGGGGAGCTATAGAGTCATAGAGATGCACAGCACGGAAACATACCCTTCGGTCCAACCCGTCCATGCCGACCCAGATATCCCAATCTAATCTAGTCCCACCTGCCAGTACCCGGCCCATATCCCTCCAAACCCTTCCTATTCATATACCCATCCAAATGCCTCTTAAATGTTGCAATTGTACCAGCCTCCACCACATCCTCTGGCAGCTCATTCCATACACGTACCACCCTCTGCATGAAAACGTTGCCCCGTAGGTCTCTTTTCTATCTTTCCCCTCTCACCCTAAGCCTATGCCCTCTAGTTCTGGACTCCCCAACCCCAAGGAAGACTTTGCCTATTTATCCTATCCAGGCCCCTCATAATTATGTAAACCACTATAAGGTCACCCCTGAGCTTCCGAAACTCCAGGGAAAATAGCCCCAGCCTGTTCAGCCTCTCCCTATAGCTCAAATCCTCCAAACCTGGCAACATCCTTGCAAATCTTTTCTAAACCCTTTCAAGTTTCACAACATCTTTCTGATAGGAAGGAGACCAGAATTGCACGCAATATTCCAACAGTGGCCTAACCAATGTCCTGTACAGCCGCAACATGACCTCCCAACTCCTGTACTCAATACTCTGACCAATAAAAGAAAGCATACCAAATGCCTTCTTCATGATCCTATCTACCTGCGACTCCACTTTCAAGGAGCTATGAACCTCTGACCTTACCATTAAGTGTATAAGTCCTGCTAAGATTTGCTTTCCCAAAACGCAGCACCTCGCATTTATCTGAATTAAACTCCTTCTGCCACTTCTCAGCCCATTAGCCCATCTGATCAAGATCCTGTTGTAATCTGAGGTAACCTTCTTCGCTGTCCACTATACCTCCAATTTTGATGTCACCTGCAAACTTACTTACTGTACCTCTTATCCTTGCATCCAAATCATTTATGTAAGTGATACTTGTGGCACTCCACTGGTCACAGGTCTCCAGTCTGAAGAACAACACTCCACCACCGCCCTCTCTCTTCTACCTTTGAGCCAGTTCTATATCCAAATGGCTAGTTCTTCTTGTATTCTGAGAGATTT
The DNA here is from genome assembly GCF_047496795.1 of Chiloscyllium punctatum. Classification (NCBI taxonomy): domain Eukaryota; kingdom Metazoa; phylum Chordata; class Chondrichthyes; order Orectolobiformes; family Hemiscylliidae; genus Chiloscyllium; species Chiloscyllium punctatum. Next base: position 107,603,770 of record NC_092748.1, read on the forward strand.
AACCTTGCTAACCAATCTCCCGTGGGGAACATTGTCGAATGCCTTACTAAAGTCAATATCGATCACATCTACCACTCTGCCCTCATCAATCCTCTTTGTTACTTCTTCAAAAAACTCAATCAAGTTTGAGAGACATGATTTCCCATGCACAAAGCAATGTTAACTATCCATAATAAGTCCTTGCCTTTCCAAATACATGTACATCCTGTCCCTCAGGATTCCCTCCAACAACATACCCACCACTGAGGTCAGGCTCACTGGTCTATAGTTCCCTGGTTGTCCTTACTACCCTTCTTAAACAGTGGCACTTTGTTAGCCAACCTCCAGTCTTGTGGCACCTCACCTGTGACTCTCGACGATACAAATATCTCAGCAAGGGGCCCAGCAATCACTTCTCTAGCCTCTGACAGAGTGCTGGGTTCACCTGATCAGGTCTTGGGGATTTATCCACCTTTATGCTTTTCAAGACATAGTCCTGAACTAGGGGGGATAGGACAGTATCTAGGTAGGTGGAGTTGAGTTTAGTGGGGCAGGAGCCGGCTGAGACAATGAGTATGCTGAGACAAGGCCAGGGTGGTTAGGCTTGTGGATCTTGAGAAGGAGGTAGAATCAGGTGGTGCAGGGTTCCCAGACTTCGAGGTTGGAAGCTGTGGGTGAGAGATCTCCTGAGGTGATGAGGTTGTGTATGGTTTGGGAGATAATGATTTGTTTATGATGGGGTGGGCTCACGGTTGAGGTGGTGTTAGGAGGAGGTGTCTTCTAGTTGGCATCTGGCTTCAGCGGTGTAGAGGTCAGTGCACCAAACTACCACTTTATCCGCTGGTTTCGGATGGTGAGGTTGCTGTTGGAGCAAATGAAGTGGAGGGCTGCGCGCTAAAAACTTCACTCTATACCTTTCTCTCCCACATGTTCGGCTAATAGTCCTCAAATCACAATTTTTCCACTTCAATTATTCCTTTAGCAGAGAATAAAGGAATAACTGATGTGGATAAATTGTGTTTTGAGGACTATTAGCCAAACACGTGGGAGAGAAAGGTATAGAGTGAAGTTTTATATGTCCAGCACCTCTTAAATTTTCTCATTCAACCAATCTCTGCTTAAAGAAAATTTTTCCCATCGACAAGAACTGATGGCCAATTTCTGGTGAAATTCAACGCAAGTATTAATTTTGCTAAGTTTGACGGAGGGTTTCTCTACATAGCCCCTGCTGAGACTTCTCATTCTACTCTCTGAAACCTGCCTCATTAGCTATTAAGCACTATGCCCCTATGGAGCCCACTCATCCAAGTGACAGAGCAAGATCTTCTACAATAACGTCACATTTCATAAAATCCCATCTGAGTCTTTGGGCACACAGGTGTGAGATGGTGGAATTTAACAGCAATCATTTGATCAACCTCTGACAGCAGGAAGCGATTATGTTTCAGACTTCAGGAAGGGCAGGACTTGTACAGTTAATGGTATGGCCCTAGGTCATGTTGTGAAATGGAGAGACATGGAGTGGCGGGGTGGGGGGGCACTACTTTTTTAGTGAGGCTGGGACTTTTTTCACTGGAGCATCGGAGGTTGAGGGGTGACCTCATTGAGATTTATAAAACCATGAGGAGTGGAGGTAAGGTGAATAGCAAAGGGCTCTTCCTTAGCATAAATCTAGATGGTTTTAAAACGAGCTCAAAACTAGGGGCATGTTTCTTTAAGGTGAGAGGAGAGAGATTCAAAAGGAACCTGAGGGTAATGTTTTGACAGAGGGTGGTTTGCATGTGAAATTAACTTGCTGAGGAAGTGGTAGATGCAGATACAGTTACAACGTTTAAATGACATTTGGATTCGTACATGAATGGAAAGATTTAGTGGGATATTAGCCAAATGCAGGCAAATAGGACCAGTTTAAGTTGGGAATCCTGTCGGCATGGACAAGTTGGACCGAAGGGTCTGTTCCCATGCTGTTTCCCTCCATGGACTTGGTTGGAATCATACTTAGCCTATAGGACAATAGTTGTGATTGTTGGAGGTCAGTCATCTCTGCAAGAGTTCCTCAGCCCAACTACCTTCAGCTGCTTCATCAATAGCCTTCCCTCCATCAGAAGGTCAGAAGTGGGAATGGTCATCGATGATTGCACAATGTTTAGCACTATTCACAACTCCTCAGATGCTGAAGCGATCCATATTCAAATGCAACAAGATCTGAACAATATTCAAACTTGGGCTGACAAGTGGCAATAATCATTTGTGCCACCCAAATGCCAGGCAATGACCATCTCCAATAAGAGACACTGTCCTTTGACATTCAATGGGATTACCTTCACTGAAGGCCACATGAACAACATCCTAGGGGTTACCATTGACTAAAAGTTCAACTGGACTCACTACATAAACACAATGGTGCAAAAGCAGGTAAGAGTCTAGGAATACTGCAGTGAATAACTCACTTCCTGACTCCCCAAAAGTTGTCCATCCTCTACAAGGCACAAAGTAGGAGTGTGATGGAATACTTCCAACTTGCCTGGGTGGATGCAGCTCTAACACTCCAGAAGCTTGACATCATCCAGGACAAAGAGGTCTGCTTGATTAGCGTCACATCCACAAGCATCTACTCTCTCCACCACCAACACTAAGCACTAAGTAGCAGCAGTGTGTACTACCTACAAAATACACTGCAGAAATCTTGTTTCTCATTCTTATAAAGCTCCTTTGGACTCCCTGCAATGCCAGTTCTAATAAAAAAGCAAAATGCAGTTTTTAAATCTCATATTTCAAGTCTGCTCAGTGCTGGATAAACTCAGCAGGTCTGACACTAGCGATGGAGTAAGAAACAAATACTGTTCTGACAAAGGTTATTCTTCAGCTCGAAGGGATGCTGCGGTGTTCTAATAATTTTAATAGATTAATTATGTTCTGGGGAGATGAGTTCAAGTCTCACCATTGCAGATGGCAAAATTTGAACTAAAAATAGATTTGAAGTTAACAGCTAGTCTGATTGCAACCATATTTTGGCTGTCATTTAAGAAAAACTCATTTGGATCAGTAATTGCCCATCCCCAATGAATTTGGGTGAGTGAGCTTCTACTTCAGATGTACAGACCTGCATAAAATGTTTATGAAACCTGCAAGTCCACCCTTCGTTTCCACTCTATCCTGAACTTGACGTTACAGCACCTTCACCAGGTTACCAGCTGATAGCCAGAGCTGGAGGTCTGAGCAGAGCAGCCAGCATGTCCCAAGCAGAGTGGGCTGGTTGTTGGACTGGGGACTGGCAAGGACAGTCAGTGACCTGCAGGCCTGGCCAGACCATGTATGGAAGCCCCCCGCATCGATCTACAGCAGAGCTCTGACAGCAAAGATGTAATGTTTCTTTTTAACTTTATTTCTTACAACTTATACTATGAATAACTGTAAGGTAATGAAACTTTACTTCTGTATTTTGCATCAAAGATTTGTACCTCGGTACTTTGTACCCAAAGAAAAACAAACCAGAGATCACTGGAAAAGCTCAGCAGGTCTGGCAGCATCAGTGGAGAGAAATTAGTGTTAACGTTTCGGGTCGAGTGACCCTTCCAGATGTTGCTTTTCCAGTAGTTTCAATTTTCTCTCTGCTTTGCTTTGCACCTGAGATGGTGCTGTGTGGGGCAACATTGTAAACTTCTTACTGTACATGTGACAATAAACCGGATTCTAATGTCCTTGACGAAAAGGAAATCTGCTGATCCGGCCTGCATGGGACTCCAGACCGACAGCAAAACAGCTCACTCTTAACTGGCCTCTGAAATGGTCTGACAAGCCACTCAGTCCAAGGGCAGTAGATGCTGACCCAGCCAGTGAGGCGGCTACATCCCATGAATTACTGACATGGGCGAGTTTGGACCGAAAAGTCCGTTTCCATGCTGTATATCGGTATGACTCTTGCTACGACATGGGGTAAACTCCTCTGCTAATTTAAAGCAGCAACACAGAAAAGATCCACCTTGTGCTGTAGACTGTTAAAATTCGAGAGGCAAAGAACTAGCCCAGAGGTCACTATTTAATTAAAAATTAACAACTTTATTCTTTAAGTCCAACAGAGATTATTAAAACCAACAACTCTTTGCAACTCCTTTCTCTTCAACCTATCTTCTACATCCCACTCAGTTTTGGCGATTTTCCTTTGTAGATTTTCTTCTGTAGATTCTCTCCAGGTCAGCCTCAATGTTCTGCTGCACAAACTCCCCACAGATAGGTACCTTTCAGCTAGCAGTCTACATTTGTTGGTCTTTGGCAGTTCTCCCCCTAACTGTTCAAAATGACTGATTTTATACTCAAAAACATCTGATCATTTCATTGGTTTCAGTATTATCAAAATACTAAATTCAAATTTGATTGGATTTTGGTATCTTGGGGCGTAATTTAAACTGATTGGCTGAATTTGAATTTATTTTTGTTTCATGGCAACCACCTACTGCTATTTGTTTCGACCAAGTATTACACTGTTACCCTTGTTCAGGACCGTCTGTGCTTTGTCTATCCTTGCTAGCTTTTTAACTCTCTTAAAGGTACAATATCCCTCCACCTTTATAACACTCTAATGGAGAAAAAAATGCAGATGCATGGTTCCATTTTCTTTTACATTGTCTCAAAATTAACACTGAAGGTCAGAACTCTTGCCAACTGTTCCAATCTTGACACGAGCTAAATCTTGAAGAGGGTGAAGCACCTCATCACTACAGACACAGCTGATTGTTCCTTTATTCAAAGCAAAAAAAAATCCATCACAGGGAGGTCATTACATTTTACCAAATGACATTTGACAGGAGAGTGAGGAAGGGAGATTGGTCAGAACACATTCATTTCAAATGGTCTTTCTGAATGCTTGCTAACCTGATGATTGGAGAGTTCAAGGACAATTCAGACAAAAAACTTGCTCAACTCATTTATTTCACAAAGGCGCTGATCGCTACTGGAACTCCAAGGAAATAGAGCAATTATTTTAAAAACACAATCTCAAAAAAAAACCACAGCACTAATTAAGTCCCACTTAGTCATTAGGAGTAGACATCAGAGTGATAGAATCTCCCGGTGGGCCACTGAAATTGTCTCACCAGTTTGAGTTGTCAGATGAGACAAAAGAGAAGAATCACACCTAATTTGTTACTTCCATGTACATTACATTTAAAGGGAAGTTCCCTTAGCCAGCAACACTTACCCTGTGAAAAAATATTTTTAAATACCTAAGGCACATTGCTGTGAATTAATTGAAATAGTGTTTCGGTCTGCCATTCACTAAATGTATGAATTGGATTCTCAAGTAGATAATTACTTCTGAGGAAAACCCAGTGATTCTCAACTGTTTTAGATTGAAGGACACTTTTCAAATGAATTATGAATCATAGATCCAACCTAAGTCATGGCACTAGATAACATGCAAGTCATCAGCATCCAATATCCCAGCTATGTGGACATTTACGTAGGTTTGAGGGTTCTGATGTTTGGCATCTTCATGTTACTGAACAGGCTGATTTGTGACCTGCAATTACCGAGGCACATGGAGATGGAGATGCAAAGTGGAATCTGGAGAGCAGGATTTGTTTCCTTTCATGAGCTGAATGACCTTTCCATGCTCTAGCACAATTTGTTTGCTCTCCCAATTCTTCTCTTAAATGTGAAAGTAAAAGGCAAAATAATTGGTATATTTCCCTCATCACCGACTGTAGAACTGGGGAAGGATTATTCATTGTAAGTTCCATCATTAGCATCACCCATTGACCTTGGCAGAGTTATTGCTTTATAATGCTGTAGACTGTTTCCAGAGTCTCCATTTACATCCCACCAAGGTTGAGTGATGGTGGTGCTGTTACGCAGCTCACTGATCGTGTTCACGTTGCTTTGAATTTTTACATGCATGTTGCATTCTAAAGCCATGTATAATCATGGGGGAGTTTCCAATATTCTTTCCAATTACTTGGCTATTCAGGAATCTTCCCAACTTTTCAAAACCTATTTGATCATATTATGAATGTACCTTCCTTGGCCATCTACTCGTGGGGTGGGATTTGAACACAGAGCATCTAGATTTAGAGACAGGGCTGCCACCCACTGCACCACAATGCCACCTACTTCACCTTTCTTATTTCAAGGAAAACCAACCCAATCAAGACAATTTAACCCTTTCAAACCTGGTTTAACCTTTGCTGCTTTGCCCTGTATCATCAATGTGTTTCATGACCTCACTTCAATATAGCTGAAAATGTGTTGCTGGAAAAGCGCAGCAGGTCAGGCAGCATCCAAGGAGCAGGAGAATCGACGTTTTGGGCATGAGCCCTTCTTCAGGAATGAGGAAAGTGTGCCCAGCAGGCTAAGATAAAAGATAGGGAAGAGGGACTTGGGGGAGGGGGCGTGGGATATGCGATAGGTGGAAGGAGGTTAAGGTGAGGGTGATAGGCCAGAGTGGGGGTGGGGGCAGAGAGGTCAGGAAGAAAATTGCAGGTTAGGAAGGTGGTGCTGAGTTCGAGGAATTTGACTGAGACAAGGTGGGGGGAGGGGAAATGAGGAAACTGGAGAAATCTGAGTTCATCCCTTGTGGTTGGAGGGTTCCTAGGCAGAAGATGAGGCACTTCAATGTAGCATGGTATCAAAGAGCCTTAGTAAAATTAGCATAATTGAGAAAGAGGGAAACCTCTGTTGGTTCGAGTCATTTCTGGCACATAGATAGATGGCTCTGGTTGTTGTAGGGAAGTCATCTCAGCTCCAAGCCATCTCTGCAGGCGTTCTTCAGGGTAATGTGCTTGGTCCAACCATCTTCATCAATGATCTTCCCTCCATCATAAGGTCAGAAACTTCATCACTCAGGGTATAGAATATAAAAATTGACAAGTCTTATTGTAGCTATACAGTCAGGCCATTTTCGGAATATTGTGTTCAGTTCTTTTCACCGTATTACCAAAAGGATGTGGAGGCTTTGGAGAGGGTCCAAAACAAGTTTACCAGAATGTTGCCTGGTTTGGAGGGTATTAGCTATGATGAGCGATTGAAAAACTCTGGTTGATTTCCACTTATGGAGATACCGGTGTTGGACTCGGGTGGTCAAAGTCAGAAATCAAATGACACCAGGCTACTGTCCAATAGGTTTAATTGAAATCACAAGCTTTTGGAGCACAGCTCCATTGTCAGGTGAAGTCAGGAGCAGCGCTCCGAAAGCTTGTGATTTGCAATAAACCTGTTGGACTATAACCTGGTTTTGTGTGACTTCTGACTGTTTCCACTTGAACATCAAAGGCTGAGGGGTAACCTGACAGAGGTTACAAAATTATGAGAGGCATGGATACAATGGACTGTTGGAATCTTTCTTCCCCCAGGGTAGAAATGTCAATTACTGAATGACAAAGGTAAAATGGGGAAAGGTTAAAGGGAATGTGAGAGGCAAGGTTTTTTTTAAACAAAGAGAGAGTAGTAAGTGGAATGTGCTGCCAGAGATGGTGGAGATGGATACAATAGCAATGTTTAAGAAACATTGTGACAGATAGAGGGAGTTGGACTGTGTAGAAGCAAAAGGTTTTTGGTTTAGACAGGGCACAGGCTTGGTGGGCCAAAGGGTCTGTTCCTGTGTGGTACTGTTCTTTGTTGTTTGTTTTGCCTTTTAATAGCTTTGAATTTAAAAGGAAATAGACAAAAGAAGTACGAGTGTGTGGAGTCAGGCTCACATAGACTCAATGTTTTAGTTTTGCTTTGGTTAGCTTTTGAAGGTGAAGCTGCTCGATGCAGCTCTCTCTTTCTCTGCTGCTGGATTCATTGTGTTGGTGTTCCTTCTCCTGGACTGGAGGAGATAGCAAACGAGGGAAATTTGTTTTGTTGAAATTGCCTTTGCCAATGGCATGTTTATAGAATGCTGCTATAATGGAACAGTTGGTGGGTACTAGCTAAATCATATATTACTTAGATAAGTATGTGATTAGAGTTAAAGGTATGCCATTTTTATTTTGCTTGTATTCTTACACCACAGCTAAAGTAAAGTGTGTTTTGCTTAAAGCTTAACATCTTGATCAATTGGATCTCATCTGGAAGACAGCACCTCACACTTGCCTTTGAACAAAATAAAAGTTAGGGTCTATTCTATCTCCTTGATGTGTTTTGAGTGAGTTTGGTCTGGTCTGTAACAATATAAGTACTGTAGGTAGAAGAACAGGTTATGGGTTAAAAATCATGCAGTGAGTAGTTTTCTCCTGATTTCCCAAAGCCTGTCCACCATCCACAAGGAACAAGTCAGTACTGTGATGGAACAATCCCCACTGGCCTGGATGACTGAACTCCAACAACACAAGAAGCTTAACACTATCCAGGACAAAGCAATGCACTTGATCAGCACTACATCCAAAAGCAACTATTCCCTCACCACCAATGTTCAGTGGCAGCACTGTGTACTATTTACAAGATGCACTGCAGAAATTCAAAAGTCCTTGGACAGCAACTTCTAAACCCACAAATAATTCCAGCTCAGAGGACAAGGACAGCAGATACCAGGGAACATCACCAGCTTCAAGTTCCCCTCCAAGCAACTCATCATCCTGACTTGGAAATATGTCAATGTTCCGTTAATGTCACTGGGCCAAAATCCTAGAATTCCTTCTCTAAAGGTATACCGACAGCACATCGACTGTAGCAGTTCAAGATGACAGCTCCCCACTGCCTTATCTGGGGCAATTAGGCACAAGCAATAAATGCCAGCCAACCAGCAACACCCACATCCCAAAATGAATATTTAAAAAAAAATTGGCCTGGCATAAAATGGCATCAGTCATTGGAGAATCAATTTATGGCAAAAGAGGCAAAGGAAATGTGAGGAGAGATTTTTTAAAATTTAAATAACAGTATGGGGAATGTGCTGCCTGAAGAGGTAGTGGCAACAGGGTTGCTTGCAACTATTGGAAGAGAATTAGATGAATATCTGAAAGGGAAGTTATGCAGGACTTTGGGGGACAGCTTGGCTTTGTGGGACTAATTAAAATTAACTTTAAAAAAAACAGCTCATACATCATGGGCTGAACAGCTCCCTTTCACACTTCTTGCAATGTTATCACCAGGTTCTCCCATTGGCGAGAGTGTGCAATTTAGACAGACAATCTGACAGTGCTGAAGGAGACCACTCAGCCCATATCATGCCCATATCTCAGGAAGGATGTACTGGCCCTGGAGCGGGTCCACAAGATGTTCACTAGAATGATCTCAGCAATGAGAAGCTTAATATATGAGGAGTGTTTAAGGACTATGGGACTACACTCGATGCAGTTTAAAAGGTTGAAAGGAGGATCTGATTGAAACTGACAGAATACTGAATGGCCTGGACAGTGCATATTGAGAAGGTATTTCCATTGATTAGAGAGACTAGGACCCTAGGACACAGCCTTTAGAATGGAGATAAGGAGAATCAGAGCCTGAGGGTGTTGAATCCGTGGAATTTATTGCCACAGAAGGCTGTAGTGAGTGTACTTAAAACAGAGATAGACAGGTTCTTGGTTGCCAAGAGGAGAAAGTGGGAAAATGGGGTTAAAAAGCCTATCAGCAATGATTGAATGGCATAGCAGACTCGATGGGCCAAATGGCCTACTTTCTGCTCCTCTGTCTTATGGTCCTATGCCTGCAGCTGCTCTCCCAAAGAGCAATTGAACAATTGTCATTCTTATACCTTCTCTCCATAACAGTTGATCTCCTCTGGGTTTTTTTTTCAGAATGCACAATCTAATGCCCTCCAATTGAACCTGACTCCATCACACTCTCAGGTCATGCATTCTTATTTTCCACAGGTCACTTTTGCTTCTTTTACCAATTACTTTAAGTCCTTGCCCTTTCAGTCTTGATCCCTTCATAAGTGGGAACACTTTCTCCTGTCTATCCATACACCCTCGTGATTTCAAATGTAAGTCTTCTCCCAAATATCACAAAGCCGTAGAGATCTACAACACGGAAAAGAGTCCATTGCACTCACACTGATCGAAAACAAACACCTACCTATTCCAATCCCATTTTCCAGCACTTGGCCCATAGCCTCAACATCTCAATATTTCTTAAATATTATGAAGGCTTCTGCCTTTACCTCCCTTACATGCAGTGAGTTCCAGGCTTCCACTAGCCCTCTGAGTGGAAAAAGGTTTTCCTCACTTCGCCTCTAATCCTTTTGTTCCTTTCTGAGGAAATAATTTCAATACAGACCGAATCGGCCAAATGGCCTCCTTCACAGTTCAATGATTTAATTCAATGTTTCTGCATTGTTTTATACCTTTGTTTCACCACCCATTATGCACATCATTCCGAAGGAGGAGGGCGGGTAAGTTTGGAGTGAGGGACCTGCAGGAAAGAACTTGGACTTTTAAAAAAAATCTATATCTACAATAGCCTCTCCTGACAGATCACTTCCATGTGCCTTTAGCATAAAGAAATAGTTCACTTCCAATGACACAGTCACTAGAACTATATGCAATGTATGGGTTTAAAATATAAAAGCACTGAATCAAATGGAAGAATGGTAATGGGGGCAGGTAAAAACAATGACTGCAGATGCTGGAAACCAGATTCTGGATTAGTGGTGCTGGAAGAGCAGTGGTTACACAGTGGGATGTGAGGATATTCCAGATGAGAGCCAGCCAAAAGATGACTCACTCTGGGTAAGCCTTCCTGGAGTTGGAAAACGTCATGGGCAGGTTAAATTAGATTAGATTCCCTACAGTGTAGAAATAGGCCCTTCGGCCCAACAAGTCCACACCTGGTGCAATTGGTTAACTGTTTAAATTAATATGGTTTCACTAACCCTCAGCTGCTCCATCAATTCTATCAGCCAAATAGCCTACTTTTGTTCCTACATCTTCAGGTCTCAGAGAGATTTTTAAAAGTAGGAATCAAGGGTTAAAGGGAAAAGACAGGAAATCAGAGTTGAGTATTATCGAATCAGCCAGGATCTAATTGAGATGATAGGATGGAGTCAATGGGCTGAATGGCCTACTCCTCGATTTTATTCAGGCTCCTGTCCTCAGGAGTGAGCACTGCCATGATTGTGGATGGGGCAAAGCAAGGATCATAACTACCCCAGAAAGGTTAAGTTCCAGGAACAGATTCTTTGAGCTATAAGGAGAGGCTGAACAGGCTGGGGGGGTGACCTTATAGAGGTTTACAAAATTACAAGGAGCATTAGATTAGATTACTTACAGTGTGGAAACAGGCCCTTCGGCCCAACAAGTCCACACCGCCCCGCCGAAGCGTAACCCACCCATACCCCTACATCTACATCTACCCCTTACCTAACACTACGAGCAATTTAGCATGGCCAATTCACCTGACCTGCACATCTTTTGGACTGTGGGAGGAAACCGGAGCACCCGGAGGAAACCCACGCAGACACGGGGAGAACGTGCAAACTCCACACAGTCAGTCGCCTGAGGCGGGAATGGATGGAGCATGGATAGGATAAATAGACAATGTCTTTTCCCTGAGGTGGGACAGTCCAGAACTAGAGGGCATAGGTTTAGGGTGAGAGGGGAAAGATATAAAAGAGACCCAAGGGGCAACATTTTCACACAGAGGGTGGTACGTGTATGGAATGAGCTGCCAGAGGATGTGGTGGAGGCTGATACAATTGCAACATTTAAAAGACATTTGGATGGGTATATGAATAGGAAGGGTTTGGAGGGATATGGGCCGGGTGCTGGCAGTGGGAATACATTGGGTTGGGATATCTGGTCAGCCTGGATAGACTGGACCAAAGGTTCTGTTTCTGTTCTGTACATCTCTATGACTCTATAACTGTAAAATGAGGTGTCAGGCTTTGTAGAGTAAACAGCAAGGAAGGAACACTGGAGGTGGTCCCAATTTAGACAGTGCGCTGTATCCCATCAGGTCTGGCAGCATCTGTGGAGAGAAAGCAGAGTTAACATTCTGGGTCTGGTGACCCTTCCTTTTTCAGGATCCCTCTGAAGTTCTGAAAAAGGGTCACTGGACACGAAACATGAACTCTGCGCTCTCTCTCCACAGATGCTGCTGCCAGACCAGCTGAGATTTCCCAGCAATTTCTGTTTTCATTTCTGATTCCCAGTACCAGTACACCATCAGAGCCCGATCCAACTACTGTACAATGGGAGCCATCTCATGTAGCAACTTCATCCATGTCACATGCCCCTCACCTTGTCAAAACATAGGTGGCAAGGGCATGTGAACTCCAGCCCACAGAGTAAACTAAACGTAGACCACTATGATTGGAATGTTGAACATGGAATATCGGAACATAATCGAGACACTGAGCTTTTGCCTTGAAGGTGGTAAGAATATATCATTTCACAATCAAAATGTGCAGATACAATTGAGACTGCTGAAAGGGTGCAGACATGCGGTGGCTATGTGACTGGCACACTAATCCCAGACACGGATTAATGATTTCAGAGACTGTCAGCTCAAATCTCCACTGAGCAGTTGGAGAATTTGAACTCAGGTTCAAAAAGGAAATCTCGGATCAGCAGAAGTGAGCTTGAAAGTATCAGGTTAGGAAAATAAATCACACACTCATTCACGAACAGAAGGAAACCCATCATTCGAAAACCTCACCCAATGCAGTGACTCCACATTAAATGTGGTCAACCACAATGAGATGGAAGTCTTTTGGGGCCTGTGCCATTTTGCTACGAAGTTGTCATTATTAAACATCATTAAAGTGTTATTAACAAATTAAGGCTTTGTGTACTCCTAACACTCACTGAACAAAATTAGAAAATCAAGAGACTAATATCGGAATTTAGCCAGAATATCAGGAACACTAAACGTTGATGTTATATTAAGTGATTGGAATGAGGGTCAGGTGGATCTCATTGATGAGATCGCTGATTGGCCCAGGTTAACACCTAATCAGGAAGTCCTAGCTGACAGATATAAACAGGAATCCCTGGAGTTGTTCAGGGAGAGGTGGGCGCCGCAGGGAGTGGAGTGCATTATTTCTCCCTCCAACGCTATTTTGATTTAGTCCCTACCCCCCCCTTCACTGTTTTGATCACACAGCATTGCCCTTTTGATGTGAAGGGCAGTGCTTGTCACTGGCCACGCGGGTGTTTTTCCTATCTTCCTGGTGGTGGAAATTGAATAAAGATTTGTGCACTTTGTGTCTTTCACTGTGTTTCACACCTGCACACGCACACGCACGCACACACACCATGGGTGCTGGGGAAAAAAAAATAAGCACTACCGCAGTTAGGCGGTAGTGTGGGGGTTAAATAAATGAAAACTAAAAAAAAAAAAAAATACACAGAAATGCAAGCCCGGGTGTCCTTGGAGAAGGAGCACGCGGGTGTAAAAATAAAAATAGAAAAAAGAAGAGAGAAAAAAATAAACAGGAATCCCTGGAGTTGTTCAGGGAGAGGTGGGCGCCGCAGGGAGTGGAGTGCATTATTTCTCCCTCCAACGCTATTTTGATTTAGTACCTACCCTCCCCTTCACCTTTTTGATCACACAGCATTGCCCTTTGGTTTGAAGGGCAGTGCTTGTCACTGGCCACTCGGGTGTTTTCCTATCTTCCTGGTGGTGGAAATTGAATAAAGATTCGTGCACGCTGTGTCCTTCACTGTGTTTCACACCTGCACACGCATACACCATGGGTGCTGGGGAAAAAATAAGCACTACCGCACTTAGGCGGTAGTGTGGGGGTTAAAAGAAAAAAAAAAGAAAAAAAGACTGTGAAACTCCTAAGAAGAAAAAAAAGGATTCCTCTATTTTGATTTATTCCCTGCCCTCCCCTTCACTGTTTTGATCAAAGAAGATAAAAAAATAAACAGGAATCCCTGGAGTTGTTCAGGGAGAGGTGGGCGCCGCAGGGAGTGGAGTGCACTATTTCCCTCTCCAACTCTCTTTTGATTTAGTCCCTACCCTCCCCTTCACTGTTTTGATCACACAGCATTGCCCTTTGATGTGAAGGGCAGTGCTTGTCACTGGCCACTCGGGTGTTTTTCATATCTTCCTGGTGGTGGCAATTTAATAAAGATTTGTGCACTTTGTGTCTTTCACTGTGTCTCAGATCTACACACACACACACACACACACACACACCATTGGTGCTGGGGGAAAAAATAAGCACTACCGCCGAAAAAAAAATAAACAGGAGTGTGTGCTTGTCACTAAAAAAGTAAAAAGAGGAGTGTCCAACTCTATTTTGATTTAGTCCCTGCCCCTTCACTGTTTGATCACACAGCATTGCCCTTTGGTGTGAAGGGCTCTGCTTGTCACTGGCCACTCGGGTGTTTTCCTATCTTCCTGGTGGTGGAAACTGAATAAAGATTTGTACACCTTGAAAAAAAAGGAAAAGAAAAAAAAGAAAAAAATAATTTAAAAAAATAAACAGGAATCCCTGGAGTTGTTCAGGGAGAGGTGGGCGCCGCAGGGAGTGGAGTGCATTATTTCCCTCTCCAACTCTATTTTGATTTAGTCCCTACCCTCCCCTTCACTGTTTGATCACACAGCATTGCCCTTTGATGTGAAGGGCACTGCTTGTCACAGGCCACTCGGGTGTTTCTTTTCTTCCTGGTGGTGGAAATTTGAATAAAGATTTGTACACCTTGTGTCTCTCACTGTGTCTCACACCTGCACACACACAACATGGGTGCTGGGGGAACATATAAGCACTACCGCAGTTAGGTGGTAGTGTGGGGGAAAACAAAGAGGGGAAAAAGTAATAAAAAATAAAAACAGGAGTGTCAGGGATCTTGCTCACTCTAAGGTTAGGCTCTGAGGGAGCTAAGAAAAAGAGAGAAAAAATAAACAGGAATCTGTCAGGGTTTGGGGCCTGGCTTTGCTGCTCCTCTCCTTTGTAAAATTGCTGTTGTATACAGCTGTAAATGTGAACTTTTTTTTGTAAACTGTGTTTTGTAAACTTTGTAATTGCTTAATAAAATAAAAACAATAAATAAACAGGAATCTCTGTCAGGGTTTGGAGCTTGGCTATGCCATTCCTCTCCCTTGTAAAATTGCTGTTTCTCTGTATACAGCTGTTAATGTTAATTGTTTTGTAAGTTGTGAATGGTTTCATAAAATATATATAAACAGGAATCTCTCCAATTCTCCCTACTTTTGGGACTGGCTTTGAGCTGGTTAGCAACACAGCCAGTGTACTGGTGCTGTCAGTTTCTGCGTATTTTGTGGGGAAACCTAATTCCTGAACTGGCTGATCTACACGGCCAGTTTGTTAACTGATATTGCTTTTCTTTTTATTGAGGAGTGATTTCTAAACTGCCTGATTTACACAGTCAATGTGTTCCAGATGTGATTCAGCTATCATTAGGGAACTGTTGTTTCACTGGCTGGTTACAGCCTGTGTGTTACTCCTTTCTGTTATTTTTACTTTGAGAAAAGGGCTATGCTGATTTTGTGGTAGAGCTTAGCCCTTGCGTTCTGGTTTTCTTTGCTTATTTAATGTGTTTTCACTTTTTTGGTGTTTAGACTGAGCCTCTGAGAAAATACATCTTTTCAGATGAGCTGGAAAGCTGTGAGTAGGCCTGACCCTTGTGGGTGACAAGGCCTCTGTAAAGACTGAACACCTGTGTGTGGGCTAGGAGGTGAGCAATTGCTACATCGTGGAGTGGACTCTGCACTGTGGCGTGGGCCAAATCCCTGTGGAGTTAAACACAGTACATTGTAAAGGTGCAGTTGTGTGAATGGGCCTGGTCCTTTGGATGGACCAGACCTCCATGGAGACTGAACACCTGTCTGTGTGCTGTGGAGCCTGCTTTTGAGAGTGGACTCTGCCTTTGGGAGTGGACCAAACCCCTGTGAGTTAACTGCACCTTTGTAATGTATTGTGCTCCTGTGAGTGGGTCTGGGTCTGTCTGGTGGGCCAGGCCTCTATGGAAACCGAACACCTGTGTGTGCGCTGAGGGGTGTGCACTTGGTGCCTGTTGCAATGGACTCTGCCTTGGTACTGGAATTTTTATTGTGAGGATTTTGTGAATTCTGTTACTATATGTGGGTTTTGTAATTGTTATTGTGTGGCCCAGAGTGGGCTAGTCAGTATGTGGGGCGGCTGGGAGCTGTAGGGTCAATGACTGGCATGGGGAAAAGCAAGGTGTGCGTGTGGGAGGGGGGTGGGGGTGTGGGGGAGGGATGTGGTCTGTGTCTGTGAGTACAAAGGGTAGTTGGGGCCAGGCAGCTGACAGCGTGTCTGTGGGAAAGCTGGCTCAGGAGGGTCAGCCAGTATGCAGGCTGGCTGGGGGCTGGAGGGTCAATGACCAGCCTGGAGGAAAGCGGGCCAGGAGGACCCTATCAGTATGTGGAGCAGGCAGGGCCAGGCAGCTGATAGCAACCTCGCAGGAAGGCAAGTATAGGGCAGGCCGGTCAGTATGTGGGGAGGCTGAGCCAAGCAGCTGACGGTAGCCCATAGGTAGGCCGACTGGGGGAGGGTCAGTCAGTACGCAGGGAAGCTGGGAGTCAGATAGACGATGGCCAGTCCATAGGAATGCTGGCCAGGAGAAAGGGTCAGTTAGTACACGGGGTCGCTGGGTGCTGGAAGGCTGACAGCTCAACTATAGGAAAGCAGTGGTTTGGTTAGTGTGGGGGTGACTGGGAGCTGGTGGCCAATGAATGTGTCAGAGGAAGGTGGGCTGGGGAGGGTCAGTCAGCATGCAGGGCGGCTGGAGATCAGAAGACCGACAAGGTAAAAACAATGACTGCAGGTGCTGAAAACCAAATACTGGATTAGTGGTGCTGGAAGAGCACAGCAGTTCAGGCAGCATCCAACAAGCAGTATCTCTCCACGCTTCAGGCTCACTGCCTTTATTCCTGATGAAGGGATTTTGCCCGAAACGTCGATTTCGCTGCTCGTTGGATGCTGCCTGAACTGCTGGGCTCTTCCAGCACCACTAATCCAGTATCAGAAGACCGACAGCCAGCTCAAAACGCCCCTGGTGCTCACCTTCCACCCTACCAACCTTCGCATAAACCAACTCATCCGCTGACATTTCTGCCACCTCCAAAAAGACCCCACCACAAGGGATATATTTCCCCCACACCCCTTTACGCCTTCCGCAAAGACCATTCCCTCCGTGACTACCTGGTCAGGTCCACGCGCCCCTTACAACCCACCCTCCCATCCTGGCACCTTCCCCTGCCACTGCAGGAATTGCAAAACCTGCGCCCACACCTCCTCCCTCACCTCTATCCAAGGCCCTAAAGGAGCCTTCCACATCCATCAAAGTTTTACCTGCACATCCACTAATATCATTTATTGTATCCGTTGCTCCCGATGCGGTCTCCTCTACATTGGGGAGACTGCCTCCTAGCAGAGCGCTTTAGGGAACATCTCTGGGACACCCGCGCCAATCAACTACACCGCCCCGTGGCCCGACATTTCAACTCCCCCTCCCACTATGCCGAGGACATGGAGGTCCTGGGCCTCCTTCACTGCTGCTCTCTCACCACCAGCCGCCTGGAGGAAGAACGCCTCATCTGTCGCCTCAGAACACTTCAACCCCAGGGCATCAATGTTGACTTCAATAGTTTCCTCATTTCCCCTTCCCCCACCTCACTCTCATTCCAAACTTCCACCTCAGCACTGTCCCCATGACCTGTCCTATCTGCCTATCTTCTTTTCCACCTATCTACTCCACCCTCCTCCCTGACCTGTCACCTTCATCCCCTCCCCCACTCACCTATTGTACTCTATGCTACTTTCTCCCCACTCCCACCCTCCTCAAGCTTATCTCTCCACGTTTCAGGCTCTCTGCCTTTATTCCTGATGAAGGGCTTTTGCCCGAAACATCGATTTTACTGCTCCTCGGATGCTGCCTGAACTGCTGTGCTCTTCCAGCACCATTAATCCAGAGGCCCAGGGTAGTCCAGTCAGTAAGTAGGGCGAATGGGAGCTGGGTGGTCAATGACCAGCTTGGAAGGAAGCAGGCCTGAGAAGGGTCGGTCAATCTGCAGGGCGGCTGGAGACTAGAAGGCCGATGACTATTCTGCAGGAAGGCTAGCCAAGGACAGTCTGATCGCTATGTGGTGTCAGATGTCTAGCTATATTGGGGCTGTGTTCTATACACTGTCTTGTCCGTGTTTGTTACTGTGATCTTTGTGATGAATGGAAGTGGGATTTGAGGTTTGTCCTCATCTCCCTGAAAACTGGTTGAATGGTGGGTTTTGGGGATTTGTTTTGTTGCCCTTTCCCTGTATATAGTGAGTTTTTATGAACTGCTGCTTTCTGTTAATTATTAACTGTATGTTGTACGGTTTAATTAAAATAAACAGGAAAAAAATAATAAACAGGAATCTCTCAGATTCTCCCTACTCTAGGGATTGGGTCTGAGCTGGCTGGTCACAGCCCATGTACAAAGAATAATACAGCACAGGAACAGGCCCTTCAGCCCTCCAAACCTGCGCTGACACATTTTGCCCTTCCATACTAAAACTGTGAAATGTACTGCACATGTGTAAATAAAGGGCAATTTGGTGATGGGATACCAGCCTCTGCGGAGTTCCTATATAACAGACCTCCTAAGATGTTTTTTTCTGGAATATCAGTCCCTGCTTCACAAAAGGAAAGAGCATTATCAGACCACACCACATTAACAAAAACCTGTGCGGTACACGCATGATCTATTTGTACATTGAAGCCTGCTTTAGATTGATGACAATCAGATTAAATAGTTGCAGTGGTCAAGGATAGTAGCTTCTATTGTTGGGACACAGGGATAGCAAGCCAGACCAAACCCGATTCACTGGGAATTGCAGCTGAGGGCTCTTGTGGCACAGTGGTAGTGTTTCTACCTCTGGATAAGGGGTCCAGGTTCAAGTCCCATCTGCTATTCGGGTGTGTTGCAACATTCGTAAATACGTTGATTAGGAAAATAAATTAAAAATTGTCCAGCATGCCTAGATGCTGCCTGAACTGCTGTGCTCTTCCAGCACCACTAATCCAGAATCTGGTTTCCAGCATCTGCAGTCATTGTTTTTACCTCGTTGATTTTTACCACACTCAGTTGAAGCCAGCAGGTCACTGCAGAGTCAACAACAGCAGTCATCTAAGTCCTTCTAATCTCATTCAAAACAAAACTCACTGAAAACTGGGCACCAGGAAATAACCAGCTTTCATAAAACCATACTCCAGCAAGTGTTATATAAAGGCAGGAGGATAGAGGGGAGTTGGTGTGAAAACGGAATTGAAGTAACAACATAAAATTGGATTTACAGCAAAAGAAAGCTCTATAGATATGGTATCATAGTAACCACTCTGGATTTTATCCTCTCAGATTGAAG
The DNA here is from genome assembly GCF_047496795.1 of Chiloscyllium punctatum. Lineage (NCBI taxonomy): Eukaryota > Metazoa > Chordata > Chondrichthyes > Orectolobiformes > Hemiscylliidae > Chiloscyllium > Chiloscyllium punctatum. Next base: position 107,623,000 of record NC_092748.1, read on the forward strand.
ATAAAAGTTATTCCATTTCTCAATGATTGTAAGCATTCTCAGTGAAAAATAAAAGGCTGGGTGTTTTTCAATCTCGCTGCCTACTAGACTCAAGTATTCATAATTAACACCTAACAGTCAGTTTAATTTCAACTAAATGAAAACTGACCATGATACTGATGTTCAGGTTGGTAATAGCTTAGCTCAAGAGTTAAATTTTTAATAAGTTTCTCCCGTTGCTTCAGTAATAGAGTGTTTGGTCACTCCCTGCTTAGACTAGTGTTTTCTCAAGGCTGCTGGTAAACCAAGTTTTGATACGCAGGTCTAATTATGAGATGGGTAAAGACACTTGCTTTATAGTGTGCTCACTTAGAGTCATAGAGCTGAACAGCACGGAAATTTCGGTCCTACTCGACCATATCGACCAGATACTCTAAATTAATCTAGTCCCATTTGTCAGAATTGGACCCATTTCTCTCTAAACTCTTCCTATTCATATACCCAGCCAGATGCTTTTTTTTTATTAGATTAGATTAGATTACTTACAGTGTGGAAACAGGCCCTTCGGCCCAACAAGTCCACACCGCCCCGCCGAAGCGTAACCCACCCATACCCCTACATCTACATTTACCCCTTACCTAACACTATGGGCAATTTAGCATGGCCAATTCACCTGGCCTGCACATCTTTGGACTGTGGGAGGAAACCGGAGCACCCGGAGGAAACCCACGCAGACACGGGGAGAACGTGCAAACTCCACACAGCCTGAGGCGGGAATCGAACCCGGGTCTCAGGCGCTGTGAGGCAGCAGTGCTAACCACTGTGCCACCGTGCTGCCCACAATGTTGTCATTGTACCAGCCTCCACCTCTGACAGCTCATTCCACATACCATCCTCTGGGTGAAAGGTTTTCCCCTCAGGTCAGTTTTATATCTTTCCTCTCTCGCCTTAAACCTTTGGACTCCCCTATCGTGGGAAAAAGACCTAACCACCAGATCCGTGCTCCTCACAATTGAATAAACTTCAGTAACATGTCCAAAGATCCAGGGAAAATAGCCCCGGCCTATTCAATCTATTCCTATAATTCAAACCCTCCAACCCTGGCAACATCCTTGTAAATCTTTCCTGAACCCTTTCAAGTTTCACAACATCCTTCTTATAGCAGGGAGAATTGAATGCAGCGTCTCAAAAATCACTTATCTTCCAAGTGACTTTCTTTTCCTCAGGTATTGAGATTGCTTGATGACAGGGTCTTCTCAGTTTGAATCTGTCCGGAGTTGTATTCAAACCCCCACTTTCCCACCACCATCACCCTGAAGTGGGGGTCCCATGAACAGGCTCTGAAATTGTTTTTCAACATGCTATTTTTAAATTTAAGTTTGGGCCATCCCATGAAGTGCATTCTCAAGTTTAGGTGGTTGGAAGCTGGGCGATTGATCCTTTATCCCCTCTGATGTCAGGCCAGGTTATCTGAAGGTGCTGGCTATATAGTTTGGAGGGACTGAAGTGTGCAAGAAAATCTAGAAGGAGCATTTCACCAAGATGAGGCAGGAACTGGGCTTATAGGAGCACTGCTCCCTCCCCATTGTGGATAAGAACCTGATCATCAGGAGTGAGGTTCTCAGTATTGTATGTAGAACAAATCTGTCTTAACCTCTGACCTTGCACCATTGTAGTCACCTGAGCTGTCCTCCATCTCATCTGAAGGTGAACAGTGGACTGGGTCTGAAGAGACACCACGTAGAATATGTGCATGTGCTTCTCTGCTTGTGTATCTACATGTGTGAGTGTGTGCGTCTCTGCATGTGTCTCTAGATGTGTGAGTATGTGCATCTCTGCGTGTGTGGGTGTGTGCGTCTCTGCATGTGTCTCTAGATATGTGAGTATGTGCATCTCTGCGTGTGTGAGTGTGTGCGTCTCTGCATGTGTCTCTAGATGTGTGGGTATGTGCATCTCTGCGTGTGTGGGTGTGTGCGTCTCTGCATGTGTCTCTACATGTGTAGGAGTGTGCATGTGTGGGTGTGTGCGTATGTACAAATAAACCCAACGTCTAGTGCCCTCGAGACCCTGTGGGAAAAGGAGAGGATGGATCTGGTCGAGCTGTTCCCTGAGCAGACAGTCAAAGACATTTGGCAGAACGCCTCATCACCAGAACTTTCCAATGAACCCCAAGAGATTGCTTGGCTGTGATGAGAAGGGTAAAAACAATGACTGCAGATGCTGGAAACCAGATTCTGGATTAGTGGTGCTGGAAGAGCACAGCAGTTCAGGCAGCATCCAAGTAGCTTCGAAATCGACATTTCGGGCAAAAGCCCTTCATCAAGAAATGTCGATTTCGAAGCTACTTGGATGCTGCCTGAACTGCTGTGCTCTTCCAGCACCACTAATCCAGAATGTGATGAGAAGAGCACTACCCGTTAGATCCTTCCTGCATGCGTGGCCTCTGCATCATCACAGGCTACTCTTGAAGTGCTGTCGTAGTGTACATTCCAACACATGCCTCCTGGAATGTGCCTTTCCAAAGAAAGCCTGGAGAGGGATGCAGTGGTATTTGTCTAGATTTGTCCAGTGCAGCTCTGTGAGATAGGACTCTGTGTTCTATGGAACTGTTCCCAGAGACAGACATTGACTGCATCTGGAGGACCATCAACTTGGTGAAAGACTTTCTTTGGACTACCCCGAACCTGTTGGTCTTCCAGAACAAGGAGTTGACTCCCAATGGAGTGTTGCAGACTGGCACATTCCAAGATCCAGGCGTAAGTGCTGAGGGACACATTAAATCTTGGAGCATCTGCTGCCAGGATTCATTGAGGGGAAAGACTGAGGTCTTTCAGCTAAATTATAATGAGGATCTATTCGTTTCAAGAGACCTTAATGGGAATGTAAATAGACCTTTCCTTACTATCAAAAAGGAAACCTTTTTCTGTTGCAAGTGGAATGAGGAATGCCAAAATTCCACTGTATTCGCTGCAAATTTTGTATGGATTTGTTTTGTATTTGCAGCATCTGCTGTCCCCACTTTCTCCTTGTTTTGTATGTGTTTATTTATAATGAATGAAGTGTACTTTTAAAAATTAAAACTGGTGTAGTGGGCTGCCCTTGGGTACGCTGGACTCCATTGAGGTTGAGGGGAAGCCTGTGGATGACTCAACAAAAGCAAAGTTAAAAATCACGCAACACCAGGTTATAGTCCAAAAGGTTTAATTGGAAGCACACTAGCTTTCGGAGCGATGCTCCTTCATCAGGTGATTGTGGAGGGCTCGATCGTAACAGAATTTATAGCAAAAATTTGCAGTGTGATGTAGCTGAAATTATACATTGAAAAATTGATTGTCTGTTAAGCCTTTCATCTGTTAGAATACAGTGATAGTTTCACTTCTTTCATGTGTTAACCACAAAACCCTTGGCCTTCAATTCAGAGCGTCGCTCCGAAAGCTAGTGTCCTTCCAATTAAACCTGTTGGACTATAACCTGGTGTTGTGTGATTTTTAACTGTACACCCCAGTCCAACGCCAGCATCTCCAAATCAACAAAAGCAAGTTGTGTCCAAAGTTAAAAATCACACAACATCAGGTTATAGTCCAACAGGTTTATTTGGAAGCATTAGCTTTCAAAGCACTGCTTCTTCATCAGGAAGTTGAAGGAGCAATGCTTCGAAAGCTAGTGCTTCCAAATAAACATGTCGGACTATAACCTGATGTTGTGTGATTTTTAACTTTGGACACACCGGTCCAATACCAGCTCCTCCAGATCAAAGTGTGCTTTCGACATCAGATGGGTAAAACTGTGAGAGAACTTCAATTCTAACAGTTTTGTTCAGCTCACTTTGAAGTTACTGGCACAACTGAAGCAGCTAAAGTGAAATCCGTGCGGTTGCTTAATCTAAGGGCGATAGGTTGTCCATGTCTCACATGGAGAGGGAGAGGTGAGGCGGAAGCACTGCTTTAGGAGACTTTGATCCTCATTTTGAGACAAAGTCCACGCTGTCCCCGAAGCGGCTGGGTGAGCGTGCCCAATGGGTGTTTGCAAATTTTGAGCAGTGCTGTGAAAGGTTGGATCAGAACTTGGATAAAATTCAGAGACGAACTGCTATGGTCAACAATAGGGAGGTGGAGTAGCCGGGGAGAAACAGACTAGATAGAATCTGAGCTCTCCGAGGGCTAAAAAGGGACAAAAAAATGTATAATCCAAGAAGCCAAACAACAAAAAAGGACAAATGATGCTTTTGTTTTCAAAAAGAAAAATCAATTACTGTCACTGTGCACTTCTGCGATTTGAAACGAGGCAGCATCATTGAGGTGAAACAATAACAGAAACTGTCCCTTATGGTGAATCTATAATGGGAGACTGGGAATACTGGCACGCAAGCGAAAAATAGGAAGATGTACTCTTCGCTAACACGGTCATAATATCTCCACAACAATACAGCTGTTTATTAAGTCCCACTTAAAAGGTAATGTCATTCTGAAGTCCGATTAAAAACAGAGAATAAATGTTTCTCAAATGACTTCTCCACGTGTGTTTTATTTGCAGTCTATAATCGCAAGACTGACCTCTAGTGTCCTCGGTATTTAATACCATCCATCTACTCGCTGCTGCTTGAGAGCGAGTTAATGAAGTTGTAGTCTGACTCAAATCATGCTTTGCAGCCGTTTACAATATAAAGTCTATTAATCATATCATAAGCTGCATTCAAGAACGATTGAGGTCCAGATGTGAACAAACAGTGCTGTGGTCTGGTTGCCCTGATTTAACATTTCAGTAGAAATTGCACAGACAAAAATAGCTTGAGTGTTAGAAATGAAGCCAGACATTCGAGGGAGCATGAAATTGATGTCAGTGGAAATCAGGGAGAAAAAAAACCACTCCACTGGTTGGTGTCAGGCTGAACACAGCCGAAAAAAGGTCGATGTGGTTTGATTGAGGTCAATTATCTCAACCCCAAGCCGTCTCTGCAAGAGCTCTTCAGGATCACGTCCTAGAGCCACCTATCTTCAACAGCTACATCAATGAACTTACTTCCATCCTAAGGTCAGAAATGAAAATAGTTGCTGATGATTACACAAAGCCATTCACGGCTCTTTAGACACTAAAAGAGCCCGTTTTCTTGTATGATGAAACCTGGCTTCGGTTCATAACGGCAAGTAACATTCCCAGCATCCAAGTTCCAGACAATTCCCACCGCCAGCAAGTGAAACTCTAAGCATTTCTTGTGACAACTAATAGCATTATTGTCATTGAATAGGAGGCAATACTCCAGTGGTCTATTGCTGCACTATTAATCCAGAGACCCAGAAAATATTCTGGGGACCCCGTGCTCATTTCCCACCACGGCATGTGATGGAATTAAAATTCAGTAAAACAAAACCTGAAATCAATTGATGAACATAAATCCATTGTTGATTGTCATGGGAAAAACTCACCTGGTTCATGAAGATTCTTTAGGGAAGGAAACTGCTATCCTTACCCGGTCTGGTCTACATGTGACTCCAGACCCACAGCAAAGTTGCTGACTCTTAACTGCCCTCTAGGTAATTAGCAATGGGCAATAAATGCTGTCTGGCCAGTGTTGCCCTCATCCCATGATTGAATGGAAAACAGAATTCCCCATTAACAACATTTTGGAGTCATTATTCAATCAGAAGCTGAATTTGGATGACGTGTGTAAATGATGTCAAGGTCTAGTAATATGGAGCAAAATAGCTCACTTCCTGATCCCCCACATCCCTTCCATCATTTAGAAGACAATTTTTAGGAGTGTGATGACATACACTGCATTTGCATAGCTGAGGGCAGAGCTAACAACACTCAAGAAGCTCAGGGGGGTCTTCAGTGGACAGTTAATCCAGAGACGCAGGACTGTTTTGGGGACCCAGTACGAATTCCACCTCGGAAAATGGTGGAATTTAAACTCAATGGAAAAGAAATTGCCTCTGGGCAATGAATGCTAGCCTAGCCAGCAACACCCTTATCCTGTAAAGGAGTGAGAAAAAAAACATCCAGGACAAAGCAGCCTGCTTGGTCTGAAGCCAAAGCTCCAATTTAAATATTCACTCCCTCTATTACCATTGCACTGCATCTGCAACATGCTGTATGTACAGGATACACTGCAGCGATTCTCAGAAGCTGCTTCTACAGCACCCTCCAAATCATGATCACTACCACCTGGAAGAAAATCAGCACCGAGTGGATGGTAACACCATCAGCTCCACATTCTCCTTTCAGACACAGGCCATCCTGACTCACAAGTATAGTGTTCCTTCATTGTGGCTGCACCAAAGAATTTAGATGGTGGGTGGGTGATCTGGTTGATAGACATTTTCCACTGGTTGGAGATTCTTGAACTATAGTCATAGAGAACTGGGGCTAAACCATTCAGGAGTGGTTCAAGTACACGGCTATCCATCACTTAGGGATAAGCATTAAAAGCTGGACTTGCCAGCATCATCAATGACGAAGATAAAAAGGAGCAAGAGTAGGAATTGCAAAATTGAACATCGAAACTACAACTAACGCATCCCATTAAGTGGGGGAGATTATATATTCATACACATTCAGACACTGCAAAATGATACACTTTTACTTACGAACAATTTGGCAATCTGTCCTCATTTTCTATGTTGAATGAACACTACAATATTTTGCTTCTGCTTTATATCATTGCAACTCTAATTGAGACTGATAATGGCCATCTTCTCACCTACACACTGCAGGTCACAAATGGATCAGAAATATATTAATGAAAACAAAGTCAAGTTCACCACTTACAAATTGGTGCTGCAGTTGGATTATATGGTTCCATTTTCTCTCCCTTACAAGCCAAGCATCTTTTAAATTAAAAACAAACTGCAGCAGTGTGTGATAGCAGGCTTTCACAACTTTGTCTGGCTACACCTGCTTCTCAATTCAGGCTCTCAATGCCCATCAAATCGCATTGTGGGTCAACCACAGCACATGTACTGCAGCGGTTCAAGAAGGCAGCTGAACACCACCTTCTCAAGGGGCAACTAGGAAAGGGCAATAAATGCTGACCATCTTCCAGAAATATTTGTTTTTTTTAAACTGGCTAGTCATAAAGGTGTGGAGGGTTCTCATTCCTGAAGAAGGGCTTATGCCCGAAACATCAATTCTCCTGCTCCTTGGATGCTGCCTGACCTGCTGTGCTTTTCCAGCAACACATTTTCAGCTTATGACTGTGCTCACAAAGGTCTGTCATTTCTTTTAGTCTTAGAACAAGCTGTTGCCATACCACACTGTGTTGCATCCAGATAGGATGCTTTCTATGGCGCATTTATAAAAATTCATAAGAATCTTTATGGACATGTTCATTTCCTTAGCCTCCTGAGGAAGTAGAGGTATTGCTGTACTTTCTTGACCATAGCATCCACGTTGGTGGACCAGGACAGATTGTTGACGATCATCGCTCCCAGGAACTTGATGGTCTCGACCATGTCCACCTCTGTTCCATTGATACAGACAGGGGCATGCCCTCCACTTCCTGATGTCCATGACCAGCTCCATTGTTTTGCTGATGTTGATGGAAAGATTGCTCTCTTTGCACCATAGAGTCATAGAGTCGTAGAGATGTACAGCTTGAAAACAGACCCTTCGGTCCAACCCGTCCATGCTGACCAGAGATCCCAACCCAATCTAGTCCCACCTGCCAGCACCCAGCCCATATCCCGCCAAACCCTTCCTATTCATGTAGGTAAAAACAATGACTGCAGATGCTGGAAACCAGATTCTGGATTAGTGGTGCTGGAAGAGCACAGCAGTTCAGGCAGCATCCGAGGAGCAGTAAAATCGACGTTTCGGGCAAAAGCCCTTCATCAGGAATGCAGGCAGAGTACCTGAAGGGTGGAGAGATAAATGAGAGGAGAGTGGGGGTGAGAAGAAAGTAGCATAGAGTACAATAGGTGAGTGGGGGAGGGGAAGAAGGTGATAGGTTGGGGTGGGGGGGGGGGGGGGAGGGTGGAGTGGATAGGTGGAAAAGAAGTGCAGTGGGAGAGGGACTCCCTGAGATTTTAACCCCACTGCGAATACTCTTGCAAGGATGCCTGCCTTGAAGAAGTTTTCCTCCTCTCTCTATAAGAATCTCACCCACCCCCACCCTCTTCTCACTTATCTCTCCACCCTTCAAGCTCTCTGCCTGTATTCCTGATGAAGGGCTTTTGCCCGAAACGTCGATTTTACTGCTCCTCAGATGCTGCCTGAACTGCTGTGCTCTTCCAGCACCACTAATCCAGAATTCTTCCTATTCATATACCCATCCAAATGCCTCTTAAATGTTGCAATTGTACCAGCCTCCACCACTTCCTCTGGCAGCTCATTCTATACATGTACCACCCTCTGTGTGAAAAAGTTGCCCTTAGGTCTCTTTTATATCTTTCCCCTCTCACCTTGAACCTATGCCCTCTAGTTCTGGACTCCCCGACCCCAGGGAAAAGACTTTGCCTATTTACCCTATCTATGCCCCTCATAATTTTGTGAACCTCTATAAGGTCACCCCTCAGCCTCCGACACTCCAGGGAAAACAGCCCCAGCCTGTTCAGCCTCTCCCGATAGCTCAAACCTCCAACTCTGGCAACATCCTTGTAAACCCTTTCTGAACACTTTCAAGTTTCACAACATCTTTCCAATAGGAGGAAGACCAAAATTGCACGCAATTTTCCAACAGTGGCCTCATCAATATCCTGTACAACATGACCTCCCAACTCCTGTACTCAATACTCTGAGCAATAAAGGAAAGCATACCAAACGCCTTCTTCACTATCCTATCTACCTGCGACTCCACTTTCAAGGAGCTGTGAACCTGAACTCCAAGATCTCTGTTCAGCAACACTCCCTAGGACCTCACCATTAAGTGTATAAGTCCTGCTAAGATTTGCTTTTCCAAAATGCAGCACCTCACATTTATCTGAATTGATCTGGGGGTGGTATGGTGGCACAGTGGTTAGCACTGCTGCCTCACTGCGCCAGAGACCTGGGTTCAATTCCCACCTCAGGTGACTGTCTGTGTGGAGCTTACATATTCACTGGCTCAAAGATAGAAGACAGAGGGTGGCAGTGGAGGGTTGTTTTTCAGACTGGAGGCCTGTGACCAGTGGAGTGCTACAATGATCGGTGCTGGGTCCTCTACTTTTTGTCATTTACATAAATGATTTGGATGCGAGCATAAGAGGTACAGTTGGTAAGTTTTGAGACCAAAATTGAAGGTGTAGTGGAAAGTAAAGAGGGTTACCTCAGATTACAACAGGATCTGGACCAGATGGGCCAAGAAGTGGCAGATGGAGCCTAGATGTGGCACCTTATCAAATTACTGGTTCCTCTTTATCCAAAGCACATGTTATTTGTTACTTGCTAACAATCCTTGCTAGGACTGGAGACATGTAGCTATGAGGAGAGATTAGATGGCTTGGCTTTACTTTCCTTGGAACAGAGAAGGCGGAGGGGTGACATTAGTGAGGGATGCAAAATTGTGAAAGGTAAAGATAGGCTCCTCCTGTCAACCCTGATTCCCTTGGCTGAGAGGTCAAACACCAGGGGACAAAAATTCAACCGAAGTGGCAGAAGGTTGAGAGTGCATACAAGGAGAAGCTTTTTTTATGCTGAGGGTGATGGGTGTCTGGAATATACTGCCTGAGTTAATGGTGGAGACAGAGACCCTAAACGCTTTCAAAACGGACCTGGATCTGCACTTTAAATGCTTTTAGCTGCAGGGCTTTGGAGTTTAGCACAATGACAGGTGACCCTATTGAAACAGATGACAAGGTTCTAAGGGAACTTGACAGGTAGATGTGGGAAGATTGTGTATGCTTGTGGGAGAATCTTGGACCAGAGGGTATCGTCTCACAGCAAGAGTTAGCTTAATTAGGAGGCAGTGAGGACTGCAGATGCTGGAGATCAGAGCTGAAAAATGTGTTGCTGGAAAAGCGCAGCAGGTCAGGCAGCATCCAAGGAGCAAGAGAATCGACATTTCAGGAATCATTCCTGAAGAAGGGCTCATGCCCGAAACGTCGATTCTCCTGCTCTTTGGATGCTGCCTGACCTGATGCGCTTAATTAGGAGGCGTTTGGTATGCTTTCCTTTTTTGGTCAGAGTATTGAGTACAGGAGTTGGGAGGTCATGTTGCGGCTGTACAGGACATTGACTAGGTCACTGTTGGAATACTGCATGAAATTCCGATCTCCTTCCTTTACAGGAAGATGGGATGAGAAATAGCATTGGGATGTCTTTGTGTTGTCATAGGCATGTTGGGCCGAATGGCTCTTCTATGCTGTCGCACTTCAATGGTTTTAATCTCACAGAATGACTTTCCTGTGTCTGAAAAACTGTCACTTTGGTGTAGAATCAATTCTTTTCATATCCTTTGGATGTCCCAAAGCCTTTTCTAATGAAGTGACAATTCTCATCAAGCAGCCCAATGACCCACAGTGAGGTTCCACAATCAGCATGGAGTAACCAGATAATCTATTTTAATAATGTTGTTTGAAGAGTGAGTATTGACCAATAATCAATCAGGATCTGATAATCCTCAAGTTCATTTACTTGCTTTTTCCCCATAATCATAGATTTCCATTCAGTAAGGGAATCAATCTCAGCTTTGAATATAGTTAACAATTCAGCCTCAGTGGTAAAGAATTCCACAGTTTCACTATCCTTTGAGAGAAGTAATTCCTCCACATCTCTGTCCTAATTAAGCTAACTCTTGCTCTGAGACGATGCCCTCTGGTCCAAGATTCTCCCACAAGCGTACACAATCTTCCCACATCTACCTGTCAAGTCCCTTTAGAACCTTGTCATTGGTTTCAATAGGGTCACCTGTCATTGTGCTAAACTCCAAAAAAGTATAGGCACAACTACTCCCTATAAGGACAGTCCCTCCATACCAAGGATCCCCTTAGCAAACCTTCTCTGCACCATGTCCAATGTCAGTATATCTTTCTTTAGGTAAGAGGCCCCAAAACTGTTCACTATATTAGAGCGGTGGTCAACTAGTGCTTTGTACAGTATTAACAAGACTTCCCTTCTTCTATAGAGTCATACAGCACGGAAGCAGTCCAACCAGTCCAGGCTGAACATAGTCTCAAACTAAACTAGTCCCACCTGCCTGCTCCTGGCTCATAATCCTTGAAACCTTTCCTATTCATGTACTTATCTAAATGTCTTTGAAATGTTGTAATTATACCTACATCCATCACTTCCTCAGGAAATTCATTCCATACACGAACCACCCTCTGTAAAAACTTTTCCTCTCATGTCTTTTCTAAATCTCTCTCCTCTCACCTAAAAAGTGTACCCCCTTTTCTTGAATTCCCCAGCTCAGGGAAAAGACAACTACTATTAACTCGATCAGTTCCTTTGAAATAAAAACCAACAACAGTCTATTCATCTGAACATCTCTGCTAGCTTTTTGTGATTTATGTACAAAGATTCTGTACTCCAGCTTTCTACAGTCTCTGTCTCCATTTAAGTAATATTTAGCTCCTCCATTCTTCCTGTTAAAGTGCTTAACCGCACATTTTCTCATTATTTTCCACCTGCCAAGTTTATATACACCCATTTAACCTGTCTAGATGTCTCTGTAGACTTTGCCATCCTCAGCATTTGCTTTCCCATTTATTTTTGGTGTCATCCGCGGTCATGGCAACAGTATATTCATTTCCCTTCTCCAAGTTATTAATATGCGATCGTAAATAGTTATGGCCCAGCACTTGCCCCTGTGGCATTCCACTAGTTACAAGTTGCCATCCTGAAAATGACCATCTTATTCCCAACTCCCTGCCTTCTATTAGTTGGCCAATACTCTTTGCATGCTTATGTCCTTCCTCCAACATCATGGACTCTTAGCTTATCAAGTAAATTAATGTGCAGTACCTGATCGAACGTCCTCTGAAAATCCAAACATATTGCCACCACTGCATCCTTTCATCGATTCTCCTTGTTACCCCCCTCAAAGAATTCTGGTAAATTAGTCGGGCATGATTTTCCCTTTACAAAGCCATGCTGACTCTGATTGATTATAAAATGTATTTCTAAGTGCTCTGCTGTTACCTTCTTCACAACAGACTCTAACATTTTCCCAATGACAGATGTTTAGCTAACTGGTCCGTTTTATTCTTGTCTCCTTCCATTTTTGAATAAATGCATTACATTGACAATTTTCTGATCCTTCTGCAGTTTTCCAAAGTCTAATGATTCTTGCAATATTACTGCCAGTGTGACCACCATCTCTGCAGCCCCTTCTTTCAATATTTTACTACGCATTCCATCAGGTCCAGGGGACTTTTAACCTTTAACCCCATTGAGTTTGCCTGCTACCATTTGTTTAGTGAATTACTTTATTTTTATTTTTTCACGCTTTTTGCTCCTTAATTTAGTATTTTTGGAATGCTATTAGTGTATTTGACCTATGAAGACTGATCCAAAGTATTTGTTTGACTCCTTGAAACTCCTTGAAAGTGGAGTCGCAGGTAGATAGGATAGTGAAGAAGGTGTTTGGTATGCTTTCCTTTATTGGTCAGAGTATTGAATACAGGAGCTGGGAGGTCATGTTGCAGTTGCATAGGACATTGGTTAGGCCACTGGTTAGGCCACTGTTGGAATATTGCATGCAATTCTGGTCTCCTTCCTAGCGGAAGGATGCTGTGAAACTGGAAAGGGTTCAGAAAACATTTCCAAGGACATTTCCAGGGTTGGAAGATTTGAGATATAAGGAGAGGTTGAATAGGCTGGGGCTATTTTCCATAGAGTGTAGGAGGCTGAGGGGTTTATAAAATCATGAGGGGCATGGATAGGATAAATAGACAAAGTCTCTTCCATGGGGTGGGGGAGTGGAAAACTAGAGGGCATAGGTTTAAGGTGAGAGGAGAAAGATATAAATCGGACCTAAGGGGCAACTTTATCACACAGGGGTTGGTACGTGTATGGAATGAGCTGCCAGAGGAAGTGGTGGAGGCTAGTACAATTGCAACATTTAAAAGGCATCTAGATGGGTATTTGAATAGGAAGGGTTTGAACGGATATGAGCTGGGTGCTGGCAGGTGGGACTAGATAAGGTTGGGATAGCTGGTCGGTATGGATGAGTTGGACCGAAGGGTTTGTTTCTGTGCTGTACATCTCTATGACTGTATGACTCTATAACTCCTTCACCATTTTCAGATTCTTCTTCATTTTTCCAGCCTTGTTTTCTAAGGAAGCTTTGTTAACTTTGGCCTCTTTCTTTCTTGTTGTATATTTAAAGAAGCTCTTGCTATCCATTTTGATATTACTTGCAAGTTTATATTCATTTATTTTCTCCCTTTTTTTGTTCATTATTTGATCATTTTGTTTTTAAACTTTCCCAATCCTCTGGCGAACCATTAATCTTTGGCACTATGTGAAGGCTTTGTCAGTTTTTCTCTTTCAATTTGATTTTATCGTTAACCTTCTTGATTAAACCTGGACAGCTTACCACCTTTCTAGAATCCTTTTATCTTGTTGAGTTTTATCTTTGTCGTAGTCCTTAATTATTTTCTTAAAAAGTGTCATTGGTTCTTTATCATCTTTGCTGCTAAACTCCTTTGCCAGTCCACTCCAGCCAGGTCTGACCTCACTTCCTTTGTAATTACCCTTAGTCATGTGTGCTAAATTTAAACACAGCATCAAACATGGAAGAGAAGAAATGGCAGACACCTGATCATAGAATCCCTACACTGCAGAAACTGGCCATTCAACCCAATGAGTCCATACCAACACTCCTCACAGCATCCCACCCAGACTCATCCCATCCTTGTAACCCTGCAATCCCCATGGCTAATCCATCTAGCCTAGATGTCTCTGAACAGGCAATGGCCTAGTGGTTTTATCGCAAGACAGTTAACCCAGAGCCCCAGGTAATGTTCCGGGGCCCCCGATTTGAATTCCTGCCATGGCAGATGGTGAAATTTGAATTCAATTTAGTCTGGAATTGAGTCAACTGATGACCATGAGCTTATTGTCGATTGTTGGGAATAACTCACCTGGTTCATTGATGCCCTTCAGGGAAAGAACCTGCCATCCTGACCTGGTCTGGCCAACATATGACTCCAGACCCACAGCAATGTGTTTGCATCTTAACTGCCCACTTGGCAATTTGGGAGGGGCAATAAACATTGCCCAGCCAGTGATGCCCTCATCCTGCGAATGAATTTTTAAAAAAACTCTGGGTAACTCAGCATGGCCAATCCACCTAACCTGCATAGCTTTTGACTGAGAAAGGAAACCCACACAGAGTGGGGAAGAATGTCTGTGTGTAGTTTGCATAGTCGCCTGAGGGTGGAATTGAACCCAGGTCCCTGGGTGCTGTGAGGCAGCGTGCTGTCCACATCCTATGAATGAGTTTGTAAAGAAGTTGACCCAAAGGGGGCATACTGGATTTGAACATGCCCAGAGGATGTTCACTGTCGAGACAGAATGCAAGAACCATTGATAGACCATCATCAGACTCCCTGAGGCAGATTCATAGCCATGTTCAAAGGGATGGCCTAAACATCATTCCCTAGTCTACAGCATTGTTTGGGATTTCATGCCAATCACTCATTGAAAAAAGGCATTCGATAATGCTGTACAAAAGATACAAATCATCAAGGTTCAAGGCTTCCATTAATTAGTAAGTTTTAGATCTGTTTTATGAATGTATGTGTAATTGCACAAAACAAAGTGTTATTACACACAAGTGAGCATTAAAATAAATTATTTTTATGTGCAAAGCATTGCTGTTTTACATGCATACGACCCCCCAAACTACAAAGGAACAGTGCTACATGCCTACTGATCATAATTCAGAGAATAAAGGAAATAGCACACCAGAGACAGTGGAATATGATGCATGAAAGAACTGGTTGTATTTGCTCAGCTGTCATTGTTCATGTTATCCCATCATCTTTAGAGTGATCGGTTCCAGTTACTAACATAACTGCATTTACCTACAAATATATGAAAGTACTTAGTCTTCACTGGTAAATTAGGTACCCGATGAAGGGGGTGAAAGCACAGAGTACTGTAATCTGCACTGAAGCATGTATCAGTCTATTCATTTATATTTTACTGGAAAGGCATTTCCAGTGGTACCACTCCTGGTAGATGAGATAAAGCACCCTTTTGGAACCATTACTGGAATCAAGCCCAGAGCTGAACGAACAACCCAGCAGTGGGTCTGGGTATCAAAAACATTCTTGGTGCCCTTTAAACCCAAAACTGCAGGTGCATCAGAAATTGTGAAAGCCATTTTATTTCAATTATGGGACCTGCTCGCTATTTTATGTTTCTTTGAATGCATTTTGACAACGTCGTATGAGTCATATTAAAAATTTTAAAAACCTGCCACCATTGTATATTCTTACACAGGCTGATACTGACATGTGTGAATAATGGTCAGATTGCTGGAAACTTTCATTTTTAATCCTGAAATAAAAAAGGGTTACTGGGCGTGATTGCAATTTTTCTCAAATTGCACAACGTCAGTTTCTGATGAGGAAATAAAGATAGGCCCACACAATAGGTGCACAAATGAGGAAGATGCTGGATGTAACTTTGAAATTATTTTCCCACAGGAGCTGCTTCCCACCTATACAATCCAAAGTTATTGTCAAGGCCAACGATTTACAGTTTTCACAGAAAAATGGGCTGCATTCAGTCACCAAAATACCAGTTAAAAACTCAAAGTCTTAAGAGTGGATTGACTCAATAACACAAAGCATCTCTCATGCCATTACACTTCTTAATATGAAAGCAAAACAATGTTTTTCCCAGCTCTATGACACTTGAAAAGTAATCTCAGATGAATCTGTGAGGACCACTAAGAATTCTTGCCGATGGCACACTTGGAAGCGTCACATCTCATTACAGATGCACTTTCTTCTGACCTGGAATGGAAGTCCCAAAGGCCAAACCTGCCCTGGAACCGTCGTGCAGCCACAATTACCAGGATTCGCCCATTTAGATTAATCCCCACAGGGGCAGTTTGAGTTGAAGCTTTCCAAGAGAAAGAGCGAGTTAGCAAGCAAACGTTACATCTCGGACTCAGCCCCAGGCAACACATTGGATACTACTGGAGGCCACCCACAGGAGATTTCTCAAACTAGAATGTTGAAGATTATCACACACACATCTGTTCATTACAATGTGGAGTGGGTGGGAGCTGCTGGCTATGACTTATTCAAATTGGACAGACTTCATTCAAAGGATATTTTTGAATACAATGTGCAATACTGCAGGAGGATCATTCATAACAGGAATGAATACCTTACAAACCTTATCGCCACTGAGTTTCCATTGCGTTATGTCTTTGTCTGTTATACATTGAGTCATTGGCATAATTGTTATCTTTATTTAATTACCAGGAGAAAATGAGGACTGCAGATCCTGGAGATCAGAGTCGAGAATGTGGTACTGGAAAAGCACAGCAGGTCAGGCAGCATCCGAGGAGCAGGAGAGTCGGCTTATGCCCGAAACGTTGATTCTCCTGCTCCTCGGATGCTGCCTGACCTGCTGGGCTTTTCCAGCACCACATTCTTGACTTTACCTAATTACCAGGCTGATGTACAAATGTAAGCCTTTTTTCTGCATGATGTGGAGGTTCCGGTTTTGGACTGGGGTGGACAAAGTCAAAAATCACACGACACTGGGTTATAGTTCAACAGGTTTATTTTAAAATACAACATTTGAAGTTTCAAATAAACCTGTTGGACTATATCCCGGTGTCGTGTGATAGTCTTGAAGAAAAATCAAAACAATCAGATGCCCATAAGCACTGGAGTTCTTTTTCCGTATGATCAGTGTTGTAGTCTAGGATATGCAGCAACCAATTTTGCACACAGCAAGCTCCCACAGACAGCAATGCAATAAAGATCACGGAATCTGTTTTGGTGGCATTGACGGAGAGAAACATTATTGTCTCAGACAACAGGAAAATTCACCTACATTATAAAATAATGCCTACAGATTCTTTCCCAGCCACATGCAACATCAGACAGAGCCCAGTCGGACATCTGATCTGAAAGACTGTTACCTTCATTAATGCACTGCAGTGTCAGCCTAAATGAGCCTGGAATGGGACTTGAACCCAGAACCTTGACTTAAAAGCAAGTCTGGCTGCTGGCTAAGCCACAGCTGGTGAGCTAATTGGCTGGAATTTGGTCCTTCCCTGGCAAGCAGTTCCCACCTCTCCATTACCGATGTGTACAAAACATAGTCAAACCATGCTGCCCCCTTCCCCCATGCAATCCCAAAAATGATACACTCGATAAAATTAACCATAAAAACATCAAGCCAGCCCAGCTGTGTCGTACTTTTCATAAATAAATTAATGGTGGTGAGTGGAATGTACCGAGCAGTTCCACAGTTTTATTTGCATGATTTTGTTAGATGTGGGCACCAGCATTTACGATCCATCCCTTACTTTCCCGTGAGGAGCTGTTGGAGCCACCAGCTTCCAACACTGTAGACTGTCTAATGAAATGCCACTAAATAATGTGTCAGGGTTTTGACAACAACAGCAAAGGAACAGTAGGTGATGTACGACCAGATCAGGATGCCGCAGTAATTTCATGGAATTTAAGAACAGAGGAACTCAAATAGATGAGTTGCCTGGATCACCCTCTTGACCTTCCCTTCTTCTTTCCCACCTATCCTCTCCACCCTACTCTCTGAAATATCACCCAAACCTCCTCTTTCATCGACCTATCGCATTCTCAGCTACTTCCCCTCCCCCCCACCTTGGGCCACCCCCTCATTCCTGATGAAGGGCTTATGCTCGAAACATCGATTCTCCTGCTCCTCGGATGCTGTCTGACCAGCTGTGCTTTTCCAGCGCCACACTCTTCAACTCTGATGTCCAGCATTTGCAGGCCTCACTTACTCCCACATTTGAAGAGACAATAGCTGATCTGCAAACCATTGCCAAATCCCACCTTTGCTCCATACACTTGATTAGATTAGATTCCCTACCATGTGGAAACAGGCCCTTCGGCCCAACCAGTCCACACCAACCCTCCCAAGAGTAACCCACCCAGACCCATTTCCCTCTTGACTTATGCACCTAACACAATGGGCAATTTAGCATGGCCAATTCACCTGACCTGCACATCTTTGGACTGTGGGAGGAAACCGGAGCACCCGGAGGAAACCCACGCAGACACAGGGAGAATGACAGACAATCACCTGAGGCTGGAATTGAACCTGGGACCCTGGTGCTGTGAGGCAGCAGTGTTAAGCACTGATCCACCGTGCCACCCCTCAAAAGAATTTGAAAAATCTGGTTAATAAGATTCTCAGCAATTTCTGATTTAAAATTCAAACATGCAGGTACAGCAAGGAGTTAGGAAGGGAAATGCTATGTTGGCCTTTATTGCATGAGGGTTGAACTACAGAAACAAAGACAGCTCACTGTAGCTGTACAGTGTCATGGTAAAACCACACTTGGAGTACTTTGTGCAGCTTTAATCTTCTTACCCCCCAAAAAAGGTATAATTGCCATAGAGAGAAAGCATGGAAGGTTGAACAGACTGATTCTTCCAATGGCAGATTTCTTCAATGAGGAGAGATTGACTCGACTGGGTCTGTATTGAATGGAGTTTAATGTGATGATTTACTTTGAAAAGAACAACTGAAATGCAGAGTACTGGGCTAATGGTAAGATTCTTGGTAGTGTAGATGAGCAGAGAGATCTCGATGTCCATGTACACAGATTCCTGAAAGTTGCCACTTTGATAGGGTTGTTACGAAGGCATATGGTATGTTAGCTTTTATTGGTAGAAGGATTAGGTTTCAGAGCCATGAGGTCATGCTGTAGTTGTTCAAATCTCTGGTGCGACTACACTTGGAGTATTGCATACAGTTCTGGTCACCGCATTACAGGAAGGATATGAAAGTTTTGGAAAGGGCTCAGGTGAGATTTACTAGGATGTTTCTGGTATGGAGGAAAGACCTTATGAGGAAAGGCTGAGGGACTTGAAGCTGTTTTCTTACAGAGAAGAAGGTTGAGAGATGACTTAATTGAGACGTACAAGATGATCAGAGGGTTAGGTAGAGTGGACGGTGAGAGCCTTTTTCCTCAGATGGTGATGGCTAGCATGAGGGGACATAGCTTTAAATTGAGGGGAGATAAATATAGGACCGATGTCAGAGGTAGTTTCTTTACTCAGAGTAGTAGGGGCATGGAATGCACTGTCTGCAACAGTGGTAGACTCGCCAACTTTAAGGGCATTTTAAAGGGTCATTGGGTAAACGTATGGATGAAAATGGAACAGTGTAGGATAGATGGGCTTCAGATTGGTTCCACATGTCAGTGCAACATCAAGGGCCAAAGGGCCTGTTCTGCACTGTAACGTTCTCTGTCCTATATTAGGAGCAGTAATAGGACGTTCAGTCTGTGCTGCACCATTAAATTAGCACCTGACTACAGATCTCGTGGCGTGGTGATAGTGTCCCTATCTTTGAGCCTGGAGGTCTGAGCTCAAGTTAAATTTGCTGCAAAATCATGTCTGAAAGCTCAAGTAATTAAAAAAAGGCGAGTTACTCCATGCTGTCAGCTAATTTTTCATCCATTAGTTGTCAATCAATCCGTCTACCCATTTGAAAATGTTCAAAGACTCTGCTTTGAACACCTTTTGAGGAAGAAAGATTTAAAAAAATACTTAACCCTCTGAGAAAGCACTTTACCATCCTCAGAAGCTTGGGTGAAATTAATCCTTTGGAAAATCTGAGATGACATGTCAGATAATCTCTAGAAATAGCTTCAGAAAATTTGGAAGATATATTCAAGTAATAGTTGTTCCTTCATTGGAAACATTCGACCCAACAAGTCCATGTCAGCATTACCCCCCGCGTTCACCCAATTTGTTTGGTCACAGATGTCCATCTAGTGGGACATAGCAGTTCCCTCAGCATCTGAGTTGCTGTAGCAACGCACACTTTAATATGAGTTTAGTTGTCCAGAGTTATGGGAGAGGGTCCAACACAGCTGACCAGGAATCTCTCTCACTCTTCCCACCTGCAATCAGTAACTGCCAGGAGGGTGTTCAACATGGACAAAAACTGAAATTACTGAAAAAAAAACACAGCAGGTCTGGCAGCATCTGTGGTGGCACAGCAGAGTTAACATTTCAGGTCCAGTTACCTTTCTTCAGAACTGGGGTCAGTAGACCCAAAATGTGAACTCCGCTTTCTCTTCACAGATGCTGCCAGACATGCTGCGCTTTTTCAGCAATTTCAGTTGTTGTTTCTGATTTCCAGCATATGCAGTTCTTTCTTTTGTTTTTTTGACCCACCACACTGCAAAATCTTCCTCACTGTCTTGTTTTAGCACCATCATCTTGATAAATTGTTATCATCACTCTACCTTAGTTTGTATAGTTTTGAATTACTTATTACTTTGGTTAGACCATTGGCATGTGACACTTATACCTGTCATGTTATTCAAGTCATTTTAAAGTATTTTGTAATTATCTCTCTGCCTCACTTAATTGGTTGTTATTCAGCTGTTGACACTTTAGTTGATGTCTGACACTCTTGGTCAACTGCAGAGATTTATCATCTCACATTCCACTCACCAGTTGTATGATCTTTTGATCTCTCTGCCGATTAATCCGGTGTCTTTTCCCCCTCACTTCACCTGACGAAGGGGCTATGCTCCGAAAGCTTGTGATTTCAAATAAACCTGTTGGACTATAGCCTGGTGTCATGTGACTTCTCACATTGGCCACCCCAGTCCAACTCTGGCAACTGCACATCTTGGTTTTTCTCTGTTTAAGATTTGACTTGCTTGACTGTGTTGGTAAATGCACATTCTTTGCACATTTGAGTCCTCAGAGGGAGGATTTTCCCCACTGTGCCACAAGACTGCCAGATTTCCGTACAGGCATCAGTCAAAGTATGAAGAAACTCTGAACTAGTTTTCGATGGAACACTATCAATTTGTAGGTGGGTTGGATTTCAGCAAATTGCATGAGGCAATATTATAGGATTAGTGCCATGTCAAATACTTCAATATATAAGCCTCAGGGATCTCAATAAAACACAAGAACCGTCCGGAAGCTTAATTGGTGAAAGTAGCACATTTCTCTTTTATTGTCAACTGCTTATTTCTGACAGTGGCCGCTGTACTTTGAGACAGCTCAGATTAAAACAAAACTGAGACACAGAACCTCAGCTGCTTCACATATTGTAACATTTCATAATTATTCTTGAATTGCGTAGCTTGATCGTTCACATATTAAATAACCAGAGCTGGTAGCTCCACGCATTTAGAGGATTGGATATCATAGAGTTCAGGATGTTGACAATTACCAGCAACCCTTCAAATCCGGCCAATTTTTCAGAATTTAGGAGCTATACCGGCGACTTCCAATATTCTATAAAAACTCTCTAAATCACTTTAGAACAAACCTCATATAATGTTCATAAACCAGCTGGCACTGGGCAGCCAACATCTATCATCAGCGTTTTGAATACAGCAAATCAATTCAGTCTAAAAAAGGTCAATTATGAAGGATAGCTGGCTTGTTAAAGCAAAGTAAAAGCCCTGTTCAGGTAACTTTGCATTTCTTGTAAACATTACTGTTCCGTCTGTGAAGCTAGCTCATGATTAATGACAGGAATGTAAAGTTGCAGACTTCAACTGTCTCTTTTTAATGCTTCTACAACCGCATGTCTGGAGTAGGAGAAAATCAATTTCTCCACGTCCTGCCAGTCTTACTATGGTGCCAGCCATGCCTTAGCAGCTGAGACAACTTACTGCTACTTGAATTATTAGGCTGTAGGCTCGAGTCCCACTCCAAAGTCTGAAGTACAAAGTCTAGGTTAATTCTCCAGCACAGTGCGTAGGGAACCTTTTGGATGAGGCTGCGAGCCACACTCTCTCAGGTGGATGCAAAAGACGCTGTGGCACTTTCCAAAAAGGACAAGGCGGCTCTCACAACATCCTAAACATCGTTCATCCCTGAACTGATATTGGGAGACACCAGAGATGAGATTGCAAGGTCAATCAGACAGAGTTCAAACACTTTTCCGGTCAAGAGTTCTATTCCAACTCTCATCTCAAGAGTTCAACAATACTGATAACTGGGTGGAGATAAATAGGGAACAAGCAATCTCACCCAGTTATCCTTTTATTAAAGGAGGAGCATTACCTCTCCCCTAGTTCTCTCTACTTTCAGGCTACCCTGTTAAACTTCATTGATGCTAACAATCCACTGAACAGGTCATCATCACATCGCTGTTTCAGACTGCATTGTTTGCAAAGTAGCTACCACATTATAAACAACTTTGCTTTGAAAGTATCGGCTCATTGTCAAGCACTTTGGGATATCCTAAGATCCATTAAAAAGTTGCTTAATAAATGCAAGAATTTCATCGTGGTGGTTCCACGCTACAATGATAATGGTGCTCTTGACAATAGTAATCAATGGAATGCAAGGATTTGTAGGCATACTGAAACGTTGTTGTGCCTGCTCTCACTCCCTCGAGTATAATCAAGGGAAAACAGAGAGGCAATAGAAGATTAAGGAAAACGTCAGGGCTTTTAAACTGACCCTCAGCAGCTATGTACATTGTGACTGCACCTTAGGGACTGCCAAACCCTGCCTAGGGATATATGAACCAACAGTCAACCCCTGTCAGAGAGTATCTATATTCTTCACTCTCTGGGAACACCTATATATTCCAGACAAATACAGCAGCAATATAATGCTTCAGCTCAGACAGAAACACCAGAATTGTTCTCAAGCAGAGGCACAACACAAATGACAATAATTTCCATCCCCTTATACAAATCGTCTGACATCGAGTTCCCCACCAATTTAATGGAGTCGACCGGCTAGTGGGGCTGCATCTTTTTCACCCAAGCCCAATTTCACAACCAACAATAAGAGAGTGAACTCCAAAGGCTCGCTCGTCCAGATGTGCAGAGAGTGCCGAAAGCAGAGGCGGGAGACCAGCGTGGTGTGCCAGGTAATCTGAACAACAGAGCCTGGCACTGGGGAAACTGGGGAGACACAGCTGAATAAACCATGGGCCAGAGGTAGCAGGCAAGTACGGAGAAAGAAGTTGCTGTATTCATGGAAGGTTTTTTTTTACAGGGGAGGGTCAGAGAAAACTCTTTATTAGGACTGCTACCGAATACACAATGTAACTATTAGCACGCTGTAAACTTCACCCTTTCTCAACATTAAATAAAACCGAGGTGCTGACTTTCCGTGCCCATTGGTATAAACTCTTTTAAAAGCCTCAAATCTGTACTTACGGGAATATGCGGTGGCGATGATCAGCCATAAATTGAAGAACAAACATAAGGTGAAGGAGAGCTTGAGACCAGCGCCCGAGTCCATCTTTAAAGCAGAGATCAGGACAGTAACTCTTTACTGCTCACCACAGCATCGCGCCTCTGATCACCTTCCTCCTTCTCTCTCTCTCTCTCCTCCAACCGCCCCCCCCCCCTCCCCGTTTGTTTTTCTTTTGCCTCCTCCTCTTCCTTTTTATTGCATAAAAACACAAGCGGTGCTTATTCACGTCTTCCTACCGCCACACGTTCTCCTGCACCAGCTGCGGGCAAGTCACACACGATAGCAGAGATTGTGGAGAACCACTGGGTTAAGAGAATGCACAGAGAGAGAGAGAGAGATGCTGACTGTACAGGTTGGTGTAAAGCGGCTGGAGAGAAAGTCAGTTCACAGAAAGCACGGGTCTACCACTTCACTCTGCACACACACAGAGATTCCCGCAGTTATCATTAGAGGGAACTGATTGTCATTCCCCCCTTTTTGACTTGAACTCACCGCTGTCCTGTGAGAGACAGCAAACACATCAGCAATCTCCTACCCCCAACCTTCAACACTTTCCTCTTACCATTCCCCCCCCCCCCACCCCATCAGAATCTGTTACTTTCCAGAATAGACCTTGGCGTTATCCACGTATATGAAACAGCTACCAACGTAAGTCAGTTCTGAGGAAGGTTCACTGGACTCGAAAGGTTAACTCTGATTTCTCTCCCCAGATGCTGCCAGACCTGCTGAGCTTTTCCAGCAACTCAGGTTTTTGTGCCCATCAGAAACCTCTCCAGTTAACACTTGAATCTCATCTGAGTATTCACTTGCGTTTGAATAGGAACTCAAAGGAGAGGCAAGTTTTGTTTTCCTCTCTCTCTCTTTCTTCCTCCCCACATCCCACATGCATTGGCTACAGTGTGTCATAACCTGAAAGGGAAAGATGTGGTTTATTCTAAGCAGCGAGTGATCCATTTCACAACACGGGAAAGGAGTGAATGTGCTGGGCTTTTGTTTTATAAATCCAGGATTCCCAAACTAATCTAGTGCAAAATCTCACAACTTCCAAGCAAACAAGTTCTTGAGCTCTGTAGAAATTAGTAGTCTCTTCAGGATTGAAGGAAGAAGGGGCTGCTGTTTCCCCGGTTCCTGCTAAGTGCTAATCATGGGGAAAGTACATTAAGGAGAAAGTGAGGACTGCAGATGCTGGAGATCAGAGTTGAAAATGTGTTCCTGGAAAAGCGCAGCAGGTCAGGCAGCATCAAAGGAACAGGAGAATCGATGTTTCGGGCATGAGCCCTTCTTCAGGAATGTAGAGGGAGGAAGAGAGCTTCTTCAAGGAAGGCATCCTTGCAAGAGGATTCGCAGTAGGTTAAAATCAACTAGGAGAAAGTGAGGACTGCAGATGCTGGAGATCAGAGCTGTAAATGTGTTGTGTAGAGGGAGGAAGACAGCTTCTTCACTGTGCTGTATACATGGCTCTGGCCTTCCACAACATTCATCTCAGTTACAAATCCTCATGTTCCAAAGTTGCAATGCATTGACACTACAAACATAATTTCAGTTTATAATTTCAATTACATTACACTGTAAACTTTTGCTAAACATTCTGTGTCCTGTGATCTTATACTCCACAACCACCTGATGAAGGAGCAGTGCTCCGAAAGCTAGTGCTTCCAAATAAACCAATTGGACTATAACCTGGTGTTGATTTTTAATTCAAGCTAAACCATTAATGATTGAGGCACCGTTCTGCTTGGGTCAGTTCCTATCCTAAGCTATTTGCATTTCTTATGTTTAAAGGTTGTATTTTTGTTTTAAAACTCATTCCCCGCCTGGGAGCCTGAAACTTCCCGGTGAAATTGCCTGCAGTGCATAACATCTACTTATTGCCTAACTGAGGAGGGAGGGGGAGTGAGGGGGGAGGGGTGAAGGGGAGGGAATGGGGAGTGAGGGGAAGGTGAGGGAGCTGAGGGGACAGAGGGTGCTGAGGGGAGAGGTATGGGGGAATGAGGGGGAGGGAGAGTGCTGAGAGGGGAGTGAGGGGGAGGTGAGGGTGCTGAGAGGGGGAGGTGAGGGTGCTGAGGGAGGAGTGAGGGGAGGTGAGGGTGCTGAGAAGGGGAGGTGAGGGTGCTGAAAGAGGAGTGAGGGGAGGTGAGGGTGCCGAGAGGGGAGTGAGGGTGAGATGAGGGGAGGTGAGGGTGCTGAGGGAGGAGTGAGGGGAGGTGAGGGTGTGGGGAGGAGTGAGGAGTCAGTGAGATTGCTGCGGAGGGGAGGTTGGGGGGAAATGTGGGGATGTTGCTGAGGGTGAAGTGTGTTGCATTGTGGACGGAGTGAGATTGTTGAAGGGGAGGTGAGGAGGGAGTGTGTGGGGGAAATGTGGAAGGGGGTGAGGAGAGTGTTTGGGAGAATGGCAGGAGAATGTGGTGGGGAAGTCAGAGGGGGTGAGGGGATGGGGAGGTGAAGGGGAGGGGGTGAAGGGAGTGTGGTGTTGTGGTGAGGATAGGGGTGAGGGGAATGTAGGGGTGGGGTGAGGGTAGGAGTGAGGGGAGTGTAGATGTGGGGTAAGGGTAGGGGTGAAAGGAGAGGAGGAGTGGGAGTGAAGGGGTGTGTGGGGAGATGAAGGGCGAGTATGGAGGGGGAGTGGGGAGAGTGTAAGGGGATTGACAGAGAGTGAGAGGGAAGTAAGGAGGATAGAGGTGGTGAGGGGGCAGACCGGAGGCTGAGGGGGGAGTGAGAGTGCTGAGAGGTTACTTGTGAGAAGGTGCAATCTGTCTCTCTCTCTCTCTCTCTCTCTCTCTGTTTCCTGAGTGGGTTCCAGGGGCCAGAGAGCTCACAGCTTAGGCTCAGACAGCCCTGTGTTGCCGAAGCTCCTGTCCCCATCCTAGTTCAAGACCACCACCTTCCCCAACACC